>NW_019396037.1:241622-268829 GCF_000591075.1 Eurytemora carolleeae
GGATCGATATAATTATCTGCAGGGAGGTGATTTTTTTATTTGATTATCATCCTTATTAAAAAAAGGTCCAAGTCTTTAATGCTGCCTGAGTGTAATTTTTTTAATTGTTACTCAGTCTGTAAACCCTAGTAATAATTATTTATATTTTCCTCATTTTTTACTTTATAACAATTTTAAATGCTTTTGTTTGTTTAATTTTTTTATAACCTTAATATTTTAGTATGATGGAATTTAGATTTTCTATTTGTCGCCGCGTACTTTTTTAGATTTCTGTTACAAAATGGGTTAAGTACACATTTTATGTCGACTGAGCTATTGTATCCTGGTGTCATATAACGTCTTCGACTGCTTAAGATCATATTTTTCCTCTACCTGCTTTATGTTCAATTTAAACCGCGGGGGGGGGGGAGATAGAGAATACGCTGAAAGCTAAAACTTGTTTGCTCGAGTCGAATTAAATTTCTTCTCAATAATTCAATTTTAAGTTTCCGAGTATTATTTCTGTTGAGTTATTTTCCAAGAGAAATAGAAGCAAGTCATATCAAGTTGTTTTAAGAATCACGATAATCTTAACATATTTTAGCATGCATATTTGTGGAAAATATATGCGTTTGTATAAAGATTTTTCTTTTTGTAGATTTTAAATTAATTTGGGTTTTAACAATTAGGACAGGGTTCGAGTTAATTTTACTTTAAAAATAAATTCTAGGACATTTTTGAGGTCATTTTACCGTTAAAAGATAAATATTTTTTAATGGTTTTGAGTTTATTTTGTTCTTAAAAAAAACTCTAGGACGGTTTCAGTTAATTTCTATATTTTATTTTAACATATTGAAAATTCTAGGAAGGATTTTCTATGATGATGGGCGACGATCAGCCTAAAATGGAGATGTCTAATGGGTTCCACGATCTGGATTCTGAGGACACAGACTTTGAGATGATCAGTAATCTCGTAGATATCGTCCATCCTTCATTTATCTCCGTCTCTCAAGCGGGTTCGAATCCTTCTCTCTACTCAGGATCCAACGGATCTATTCTTGCCTGTCACAACTCCCAGACCGGGGGTCAACCAATCGTTGCCGGTGATTATGTCGAAACCGTGCTCGAGGGTCTTGCTCCGGATGAGATGAACTCTGATGATGAGGAGGGATACGTCAACATGAATGGATTTTATGATCCCCAACCAGAGATCATCTTTACTCCGGACGAAGCTGAGATCTTAAAAAATGTAGTGGAAAGTCACAATGAACGCTACCGATCTGTAAATTTTGGCGAAGAACTTATTAAGGTAAATCGAAGAGTGCAATCTAGCCTTACTTAACCTTAGCAAGATATGTACCAAGTACTTGAAAGCTGCCTCCGCGGGGCTAAAGTTTTTTTAGATTCGTCTGGAATCATTGGCTCGGACGCTTTTAGGGTGGAAGCCATAGTCGAATTCCCTGAAGTTTTGTAATTTTAATATTTTTTATTTTAATCTGGAAATAATATGAATAATTTTTTTAATCTGAAAATGATTTGTAGGAAATGATTTTTTGTTCGATGTTCAGCATTCCTGTATCAACTCAAGCCGCCATTACTGGTTACAGGTACCATACAATAAATCATAACCCTTTGTATTTATCAAGACTAGAACTATTATAAATCTAAAAAATGTTTCCTAGTAATATTACTATTTTAGGTTGATAGTCGAGAGAATTACGAGGATTGCAAACCATCAGGAAGCCTTCAAGCAGCTCTCCAATGAGGATCAGGGTGCTCTACTCAAAGAGAACGCGAACCTGTTAGTCAGTCTCAGGGGAGCGATCTTCTTCGACTCTCAGAAGAATGGAGCCCAGCAAGTTATGCTCTCCATGGGGGAAGGTATGTAATCACAACATCTTTCCCAAGGTCAATAATTTTCTTGTGCTAATCGGAATTAAGGTTGTATAATAGGTAACTCTCGATTTGCTCGAATGTACGGAAAATGTCGTCTCCTAAGATAGATTCATAAAAATCTAATATGACGTCACTCTCGCCTTTAAAATCAGTGACGTCATACTAGGAAACAATATTTTCGGTACATTGGAGCGCATCGAGAGTAAGTAACCTTTTTTAAGAACTTTGATCAAAATCGAACGTTTAAGTTAATTCCGCTTAAATATTCCGTGGTGGTCGCACACGGTAGGGATAAAAATTTAAGGATCTTGTATTTTTCGAAGTCAAGTTCATTTGTTTAGTAACATATTTTTCTATCCTGTAAGATTGTAACTTAACATTGTTTATTGTCTGCAGTTAGAAAAATTCTTTTACATTTATATTTTTATTCCATAATAAGTATTTAATTTAATTTAATGAATTGATTTTTTTTCAGCAATTAAAATTAGATTTATGTTGTAACTTGATAAAATTATCTGTTGCCCAGCATTTGATTCATCTATTAATTTTTTTTTGTGATGATTCATCATGTTGATTTCATGCATGATTTTATCGTATCTACGCGTCTTGTGAAGTGTGCATATCTTGTCCTTTCAAATATTGTATAGAGGGGGGGGGGGGCAAAACTTTTACTATGAGTTTGATGAATCAAATCATTGTATATTTCTACTTAACCCTCCTAAAAATAAGAAAGGAAATTTTTAAAATGACAGATGAAAAGAACAAATTAAAAAGTAGCTATGTTTAATATTTAGTTGAATTAAAACAGGTGGCATGGATCAAATTTCGTCGTTTTGTACGACGCAAGGCTTTAACTATGCCAGGCTGAAAAGCCTTGATCTAGAAGGGATTTTGATTGCATACCCTCCATAGGTCAAGGGGCTATTGGACACCTCCCTAGCTTCATGAATTGTTAATTGAAGTGTGAATTGCATTGTGAATTGAATTGTCTATTGCATTGTGTATTGAATTGTGAATTGAATTGTGAATTTAATTAAATTTAATTATTTGTTTTGCCGGCGGATAAAAAGAAAATTTTATTAAGCTAATCAAATTCTTATTCTCTGTTGTTCAGATGACATACAGACGATAGAGAACATGTTCTCTAAACTGTTGAGGGAGGACACCATGAAGCACATCGACTACAAGACCTTTAACAGCATCCAGGCGATCGGCCTCTCCCCCAAGGAGGATCGATATAATTATCTGCAGGAGAAAGTTGGAAAAGTTGTAAGTTGCATTTATTTTATATTTTTACAAGGAGAGAACATGGAAAGGTCGTTATTTTGGACAACTTTCTTTTGACATTTTAGTCATATCAAAATAAAAGAAAATACACCTCATAGATCACAAAATCTAAAATAGGATATCAATTAGATTATAAAATCAAAGATAGGACATCTCATAGATTATAAGATCAAAGATAAAACATCGAATAGTTATCAAAATCAAAGAAAATGTATCTCATAGATAGCAAAATCAAAGATATAACATCGAGATAGCGAAATCAAAGATTGAACATCTCATAAATAACAAATCAAAAATAGAACATACATGAGAGATTTAATTTTTGAGGTAATGTATACTTCCAAACTAGTTTCTAACAGTAATAAGTAAATAATTCAATAATTTGATCGTAAAATGTTAGCTATCTGTAGAATAAGGTTAAATAAATATATTTCAGCTGAATGATGAGACCATATCTATTCTGTTAACATATACTGTACTCTTCTCCCCTGATTTCTGTTCTCTCACCAACAGTAGGGAAGTTTACCGAACTCAGGTAAACACACGTTATAAGGACTATAATTGAAACCAACTATGTGACCCTTTATCTTGTTATCCATATCTGATTCGCAACAATACCTTTACAAGGTTTTAAAGGTGTGTACCGCGAAGAAACTTAGTATTTTTATTTATGCATATCCGATCTACAACGGTACCTTTACAAGGTTGAAAGGGTGTGTATCGTTGTGAATCTGTCATGACCATCTTTAAAGGGAGGGTCACTTGAAATTTCACCATAAAAACTTTCAACTTAAAATTTAATAGTTTTTATCTTTTAAATGGTTCTCTGTTTAATTTGATTTTTTGTTTAGTCCATGTATCTGAAAATGCTTTATCGGTATATATACTCGAAACATCCACGGCATGCTGCGCGTTTGAAGCTGGCAAACGTTCTCGATGTTATCACGTGCATTCGAGAAATGGCGGAAATTAAGGAGCTACGCGCCATCAACCAAAATTTACGAGTCAATTTGTAGGAAGATGAGTACAAAATATGTTGCAGCTTTTATAAGGTAAAGACATTTCCGATGGTGCATCTTTTGACCTAATCACATCCGCTTTACTTCGCTTCTGACCTGCTCGCACGTGGACATGTGGCTGCTGCGCCTGGTCCAGTAGGCTGTCCTAGCCGCGGCGCTCTGTCTAGAGATTGTCCGAACCTAACTCTTACATAATACAAAATAAACAGCTTTCGTAGGTCTGAAAGTTAGTTGGTCATATGTTTAGTAGATGGGATGTAATATAATCTTTCTGAACAATGTTCTTCTTATTTTGGAATTTTATCAAGTGATTAAAATTTTTAGAGTAATCTTTTAACGTATAAACAACGTATCATTTACTCAAATTAGAAACTAGAATCATTGGAAATTTTATAAAAAGCTGGTTTTAAGGTATGCAACAATTTTCATTTAATCCCGCCGGAATATTTTCAATGAAAGATACTTTGAAAATCTACAAAGGCAAAAAAAATCCGCAAGCCCTCGGGTTTATCATTGAATCCTCTCAGTAAATGATTCATTGATTAACATTAAAATGTTTCTTTAAAACATTATTGCATCTGAGGCTCAAATTGTTAAATTGCATTTTTTCAATTTTAATCGGTCACTTAATATTTTTTTTTATTTTAAACTTTTTGTAAATGTTCAAAGAAAACTTTAGCTTTGAATAAACCATGGATATTGGATAAAGTACGAGTTTTTGTCATGTGTTTGAGAAGAAAAAATTTCTTGTGCAACGTTTTGTGAACGTTTTTTAGTACGTGAAGGACGGATTTTAAACACTCCAGTATTGATTAGACATTAAATTAATGCAAAATCACTCATTTTTATGTTATGGTTCATCTTTTAGTTTTTACCTTACAGATAGTATATATTAAGCTTACACCTTTGATATTTTTAGAGTTTTAACTTGGCTCCTGAGCAGATGGAACTTCTTATTTCTTAATCTCGACAAAGATGCCGGTATTTTATTGTGTTAATGTTTTAAACACGCCTGTTTGCTTTTCATTCAGTACTTCATTGATTTTATAGACAGGGGGAGCGAACGTATTGACCAATGATGAGATAATTCGCAATCTTAACTAAAGTAAATATGTAGAAATTTTTACGGTGATCACTGATCATTCTCTAAAAGTTCTGTAATAAATTTAAATATAACATCTCTTGTTCCTTCTGTAAAATCTTTGCTTTAATTAATTTAAGAACCAGATCTTTGTCATTTGGGTTTTACTTTATTCGACTAGTTATGTAAACAGTTTTTTATTTCAATGATGTTGAAAATAGTCTTAGCTTTTAAAATTGTTAGTTTTATGTGTGGATAAACCAAGGTTGCTCTGGATGCGCTCTAATGTAGGTAAAGGCGACTTTTTTTAGCAATGAAGAGAAGACACTAATACCTCATATGACGTCACTGATACTTAACTAAAAATCATCACATTTTTGAAGCTAAGAAAATGCAATTCTAATATAAGTTTTCATTTTTTGAGTTTGTTAATAAATAGTGAGCCGCAAAATTTTAAAATAAGCAGTGACGTCATATGAGATATTAGAGTTTCCATTATTATAAAAGTCGTCTTAACCTACATAGGAGCGCATTCAGAGTATCAACCTTAATATACAACGTTGTTATAAAATGATCCTCAATTTACCCTAGGTTTGAAAATTGTCAGAACAATTTGTGGCAAGGTCCATTTAATTTGAACCTTCACTTGTATTGATTAATGGAAAAGGAATTTTCTCTAAAATGTTGACTGTAACTTAGTAAAAAAAAAATTCAACGATTTTTGACCATTTTCGTATCCTAGTTTCACTACTATCAAAGCAAAGATTGAGTTAGAATTACTTCTGTATATGACTATGAGTGTTAAAAGGGGTCAAATGTTATCTCATTTGATGTGCAAACAGAGTTTGGCCCCGTCCTTACATAGTTATTCTGGACCCTCCCCCCTCCTATATTTTGCTTGGCAACCTCGCGTGATTATACTACGGTGGTAGGTGATTATATCAATATAATTAAGACAAATATTTTATGTAAGTGTAATAGTTAACAAGATTTGTTTGAATTACAAGCATAACTTATTAAAGAGAAGCTTTTTTAATTGACAGCTTCTCTTTGTTTCCATGTTTTTTTTGTAGAAATGCTGTTTAAAAGCTTGATATAAATCTAAATTTAAATTGAACGTCGTCTTCATTATATTGATATGATCACCTTCCACCGTGAAAAGTCAAGAAACGGTTCAAATAGATGGTAAGGGGGGGGGGGTCCATGGAATCTTCACTCAGTTGTCGGAGTTTAATATTTACTTGCAGAAATATCATTCTTAGAAGTTTATATTCCTTAAAAGTGCACTAGAGCCTTTATGTATTTTTTTTGCCCCATTGGGTTCAATTATCAGATATTTTGACCCAGCTCTTTTTATCATGAAAGAAATACAAATTTTGATAAATTTCAGTTCACTCTTTTGTTTCCCTGAAATCATCTTATAGAAAGGTTATGTCATCATAACCATAAATGTTCTGTACTAAACATGTATACCTCGTTTGCGATGAAAGAAAAAGTGTGATAAAAATATAGATTTTATTGTAATCGTATATCTGTGTACCCAATACAATACATAATGTACAGTACAGTGCTATCGCCTCTTGTTATTTATCAACGTACGTGCAACAGCTGTTAATGTAATTAGGAGTTGTTAGCTTTTCCGAATGTTAAAATCTGTCCAATGTTAGAATCAATTTGTCGTGAGGTGTAGCTACTGTATTTTATTTAATATGTATTTTGTTTAAAATGTCCAAATATAGATGAAATTATAAAACATGTTTTGGTCTCGAGGTTCGCGTTGATTTGAAGGAAAGCAAAAATATTTGTAATGTACTAAGATTTTAAGAAGCTATTGCGTACTTTATCATTCTTATTCACTTCATCGTGGATATACTGTTATCATCGTGCTATAATGTTAAATTAGCCGTCATTATAGCACGTGTGCTATAAAGTTTTGATTGGTTCCCGGATATTCTTCAAAATATTAAGGATATTTCTAAAATATTTTTTTTATGAAACTATTGTGTACTTTATCATTCTTACTCACTTCATCGTGAATTTCATAATGACCGTGCTATAAAGTAATCATCGTACTAAAAAGTTAAATTAGCTGCATATCAGCACGTGTGCTATTTTCGCCCAAAAATTTAGGATATTTCCAAAATATTTTTTTTTCAATTGAAATGAAAATAAAATTGAAATTAAATTTTGACTTCTGCTTTGTTTCAAAGGTTATTTGATCTAGGAACAGCCATTGAATTAAGACAATTACATAAACGTTTTGGGATTTAAGTTATCTCTATATCTCGAAGGTTCTCGCCTATTTAGATTATATTTTGTCACTCGCTAAAGCTCGGGACAAAATAAAATCTAAAAAGGCTTGAACCTTTTCGAAAAAAAGAACTGCGAACTAAAATAACATTGTTATAAATTAGTATTATTTTGCTACGTCTCTAAAAACATGACGGTAGGAAGACGACCGTACAAAAAGGTAAACGACATTTTGGAAATGCCAGGACTAGAAGATTTTGTGGTATTGTTTAAAAAATGTTTGTAAAATATCGGTTTCTACATTATTTTATGCTTAAAGCTGCACTGATTGAAAAAAGTTAGCATAGAATGGGTTGAATGCAAGACTGACGAACAAATGATTGTTAGTTGTAACGAATAAGAAAATATTATTATTTAACAATTTGTATTCTGTTATAGATCTAATATATGATCTTTTTTACACTCGACCAATTAATTTGATAACTTCCAAAAGTTGATACCTTCAAGCTAATAATATTTTCTATTTATTAGCGTTGAAATTAGTTTGATATCTTAAGCAAATAAAAGGCAGTTGCCATTCTCTGTTGCGCGCAATGCTCCGTGAAATTCCAAAACAGAGAGGGGGATCGAATTTTGTAGATCCAGAAAAATAATATCTGTGGAATGCTTGCGTAGAGACTGGCAGCTGAGGGAGTCTTAAATGAAGACATGTGGCCGCAGCGCTCGGCCCCCTAGCCTGTCCTAGCCGCAGCGCTCGGTCCAGAAAGTGTCTTAGCCTAATCTAACCCTAAAATAATACTAATTTTTATTTATTTTTCTGGATCCACAAAATTCAATCCCCCTCTCTCTGTTTTGGAATTTCACGGAGCATTGCGCGCAACATAGAATGGCAACTCCCCAAATAAAACGTTAAAGCTTTTGCTAGGATAACAATTCCAAGGCCAAAACTACCAACCTTTATTTCTTTTTACATACAGGGTGTCCCACGAAACATGACTGTAGCAGGACGACCTGAGTGTCGTCTTTGATCTTGGAATTTATTGATGTCACAATTAGTTGTTATTCTTGAAACAATAACCTGGCATTTCCAAAATGTGGTTTGCTATTGTTGTGAGTTCAACATTACCGGAGACATTTCGTTCAGATTTCAATTTAATCTAATCTTAAACAATTCAAAATTTTCATTAATTGTTATCATTATGTATGATGCGTCCGAAGCAATTGGTTACAAATGAAAAACCAAACTGCACCTTTTTGGAAAAAAATTGTAAGATTTTCTGATCGAATTGCAGTCTTTTGTTCTTTCGCATAAGTCGATTTACATGGTGTTTTCTTTAATTCTAAAATTTCAAAAAACTTATTTTTTAAAAAAAATTTAAGATTGCAAAAAAGTCCTGAGAAGCTTATTAATGGACTTTTATATAATCCGTAAAGAAAATCTGGGAAATAAAATTTTTTTAATTTCACCAAAAATTATGTTTTCTGGAGGGGCGGACCAAAAACAACCCGAATTGTTTAATAAATGCAATACATAATGATTTAACCTATGCTGTACTGTACCAGAGGCATAAAATTACAGAATTAAAAAACACCCTGTACAATGCAAAATATAACATATGTTCCAGTATGTAAAAAAAATCAATTGTTTAAGTTTGCAGAATTCTATTGCCTCAATTTCAATTTTTAGTCCAGACATATTTAAGATATGTACGTACACTGTACAATGAACATTTACGGTAATATCAAAATTATCAGTATTTTCTGTCATCCAAATATCGAGCTAGAAACCAAAGTACGACAATTATCTATGCAAAACATCAAATTCAGGAAAATCGAATTCTAACTGTAACATCAAGTTTATGCTATAATACTAGAGTTGACAAATTATTAACCCTATCTCTGCTGGGGTACTTGAAAACCAGGATATGCTGGGGGGGGGGGGTCAATTTGACCCCCCTCTAAATCCCATGTTTGATGTCTAAATATGACAAATGATACATCATTGGAAAGCTCTTGTGCTCTACTTTTAGAATCTGCAAACAAATTTGCAAATTTGTAAAAATTGAATTTTTTATCGCAAAATCAAGTTATATAGTAAAAATGTTTGCAAAAAAAAATTTGTCAAAAAATGAAAAATTATACATTTTTGAAAAGCCGTTGACCATGCCATTTCAAATATGCAAAAATTTTTGCAAAATTTTAAATAACCTGATTTTTAATCAAGAAAAACTATAAATGTGCAAATTTCCTTTGACAGGTTGTTTGCAAAAAATTTGCAATTTTTTTTCGCAAAACTTGTGCAATTCGTTTCCTTATGTCAAAGGCTTTCCAAAAAGCTAAATTTTATCAAAATCTGAAAGTGGAAGTGGGTCAAAACAAAGATTTAGTTTGTTACAGGAAAAAGCAGTCATTCAGGCAGTGTGCCTGAGGACTCAGGCAGTTAGTATTAAAGCCCGGTTTTAGGCCTAAAGGGAGGGCTTTGGGTATGTAGAAAAAGTTAGACAATTTCAACAGCCTCAGACCAATACTTTTTGAGTTATGTAAAAAAAACTAGCAGGAATAGTGTTAAATAATCTAGTAACATAAATTTCAAGCTAATATTACTAGTTCACGACCCAAATTACAAAAAAAAAAATTATACTAGCCCTTGCCTCACTCGGTATCCTGGGCCCATATTTCAACACCCCTTTCACCCCCCCCCCTTGAGAAAATCAGGGTTACGGGGGCCTGTTTCAGTCCCTTGACTGTGTTTATTTTCCTACAGTATATTTTATATATACTTTGCTTGTCCGTCTGTCTGTCTGTTTGTTTGATTGTAACCGATTAACGTCTAAACGACTGTACTGACCGGGCCCAGATTTTGTGTGGGACCTCACAGGACCCCAGGGAAGGTTTATATAATATCAAAATTAAAGAAAAAAATGTGCAAATTTATAAAGAAAATTCGCCAAAATTTAAAATTGATTTTGAATAGCTAACTTTCTGAGCAATAGTTAAAGCTAAATTATTTACAGCTTAGTATAGATAAATTTTATATTAAAAATTTCTATTTCAATTCACGCTCAGTGGCTCAATGTCAAACTTATTTTTTGTTTTTCTTTCTTTATGCCGGTCCATTAGATCTTTCTAAACAAGGATAAATTCCAATAAATTGTTTTTCTTTTCTCTTCAAAATATTTTGAATATCTATGTCTTCCTGAAAGGTTTATATAAAATAATTATTATTATAATTAATATCAATTATTTACCAGAAAACTTTGGAATATGAAGACGACTTTTAGACTCAAGTTGTGATTTTAATTAGTCAAAAAAAAAGCACGAGACACCGTAATTATGCAGTGTCAACAGACCCATTTCACTCAATAAGTAATTTGATAAGTCATTATACAGGGTGTCCCAAAAAACATGGGGAATTCAGTGACGAATTCGATATCGTCTTTGTTATGAATTAGCATTGTAATACCTAATTTCAAAAGCCATAATATTATTATGTCTGCTAGAGTTTATTTAATGAAAAGGGTAAAAGACTGAAAAGATGTGTCTATAATTTCTCCGCAAGATGAACAGTGAATATGGACAAGTTTACTCTGTTTGTATACATGTAATTTCTTGTTTTACTAAGTACAACCGGTTGCAGTCAAAACATAAACAAACAAAATGTAAACATAGCAGACGAAACTCTTACAGATTACAGCTTTCTCAGTAGGTATCACTATACTAAATCAAAGAATTATTCATGAAGACGATATCGAATTCGTCACTGAATTCCCATGTTTTTTGGGACACCCTGTAGTAAAACTATTTACTTGATAATATCAAATACACAGAAGTATTGCTTTGATGTCGTCTTTCTAATCCACAGTTAGGGGCGGTTACAGGATTTAAGTAAGGGGGGGGGGTTGCTAGATTTATTTCGGAACGAAAAAATCCAGATTTAGGAACGAAAAGACGCGGCGAAGCGAAATTTTTGTTGACTTTCCTGTACAGCATTAGGTTTTCTTTCCCTTAAATGCTATTGAGAAGCTATTCTGAAATATCAGGGGAGGGCTACGCCCCCTGAATCTGTCAGGGGGTTGCGAGGGTCCTGCCGCCCCCCTGTATACGCCCCTTTCCACAGTTTTCTGGTTCTCTCTGTACAAATATTAATTCCTGTTATTATTTACGAATATCAATTTTTTTGTATATTTATAAATATTAAATTTAAATGTTTATTTTTTTTCAATAATTTCAATTAACGAATATCAATATCTGGTATATTTATAAATATTGAATTTCAATAATATTAATTTACGAATACCAATAGCACGAATAGCACACGTCAAACATAAGTAAAATGTGAGAATAAAATCTTACATATGTTCAATCATAAATCATTTTGAGCTTTTGAATAATAAATCTTCTTCTCTCATATTTGTGTGTACAAATCAAATAAGAGGAGCTACGAGGTCGCAAAGTTGCACCATTAATGTTGCAAGAAATTTATGTTCTCCTTCTGTCTAGTTCAAAGTATTATCGATATCTTACAACATAAGCTTAATCTGATCTTTATTAAATTACAAAAAACACTATTAAAACATTTCATAATTTTTAAAGTTTATTATAAAATATTTTTTAATAAAACTACAAAATTTTACATTGTTATTAAATTAAAGAATAAGCATTTTATAAAGCCATTTAAATTTTAGTTTATAGAAAGAAACAAACTGAGAACTCGTCTCAAACTCTAATTTTCTAATCTCTATATCTTTACAATGCAACCTGATGGTGTGCACCTTTTATACCTTTTATTTACCAATTGGGGTGGTTTTACATTTTGAAACAATTAAAATAGATTAGAACTATAACATTTTTAAGTATTAAAAGAAAATATCAAGATTGTTTGAGAAGTCCAAATTAAATATTTTAAAAATAATATCGAACCTGAAATTATAGTTGCAGTGTAACAGTAAGATTGTTCATGTATCTGATAGCTTTGGTTCAGTTCTCTTTTTGAACTTGTTCATGGTCCTATATTGTTTTTTTTTTCCTGTAAATGTTCTTTTGCTGTATAATGTTACTGTTATTGTTAACTTTCATCTTTTCTTATTAATGTCCTTTCTCTTGTTAATATATTCTGCTCATAAACCTTTCTGTTTTAGGTAAATATTTTAGTTTTTTAATTCTTTTGTTCTTGAAAATATATCTTTTTCTATAGCTTTGTTACTTCTTTATAAGTTAATTGTTCTTATTCTGTATCTTTTAGATTCCCTTTTCTTTTTGAAGTGCCTGTTTCGCCTGTTTCTGTTTTATTTCTTATTCCTGTTTTAGATTCTTGATTCAGATTCTTGGTTCAGATGCCTGTTTCAAATTCCTGTTTCAGATTCCTGTTTCAAATTCAGGTTTAGATTCCTGTTTTAGATTCCTGTTTCAGATTCCTGTTTCAGATTCCTGTTTCAGATTCCTGTTTCAGATTCCTGTTTCAGATTCTTGTTTTAGATTTTTCCTTCAGATCCCTGTTTCAGATTCCTGATTCAGACTCCTGTTTCAGATTCCAGTTTCAGATTCCTGTTTTAAATTCATGTATCAGATTTTCTTTTGGACTTTTTATTCAGATTCCTGTCTCAGATTCCTGTTACTGATTCCTGTTTCAGATTCCTTTTTCTGATTCCTGATTCCGTGCTCTAGGTTCCTGTTTCCAAGATCATGTTCCAAGTTCCTGACCCAGGTTATTGATTCCAAGTCCTGGTTCCAGGATCAAGTTCCAAACACCTGTTCCAGGTTCCTGGTTCCATTAATTTTTAGGTTCTTCTTTCTGGTTTCTGCTCTAGGTTTCCAGTTTCTAGGTTCCTGTTTCGAACCTATTTCTGTAGAAGCCCTCTCTCTCTCCTAAGTTTATTATCTAGTTCTGCCAGCTGCCGGAGAAATCCATCATTAGGTCGAACATCACGGTGCTTTCGGACCTAGACAACATAGCAGGGTTGTTAGCAGGAATACATAATCATAATATAATGATATATTCAGTGTTACATATATAGTACATGGTGTCCCAAGAAAAATGACAGTGGCAAGACGACTTTGAAATAATTTGCGACATTTATTCGTAAACCAAATTTTGGAGGTAAAATTCTAGAGCTTATAGTCACCTTTAGTTTTGGCATTTTCAAAATATGGTCTGCCTGTGTCTGTGGTCTGTCAGAATTTCCGGAGATTTGAAAACTTTTGTTCATATTTCGACAATTTTGGTAATATTGTCAGACAAAAAGACATACCACATTTTGTAAATCCCAGGACTAGAAGAATTTTCTGGTTATTGTTTCAAGAACCATACATGGGAAAGAAGTTTGACGACTAAATGTCTCAACAAAATTCAAAGATCAAAGACGACTTTCAAATTGTCTTGCAACTGTCATGCTTTGTTGAACACCCTGTATAACAATATAATAACATTTTTAAATCTTTTTTTCATCAATATCTACGAACAGTCTGGACTGACTTTAAAGCGTCGCCAGGTCTTTGCTCGAAAATTCTTTTATGAATCGCATAGACAAAAATAATTTAACCCGTGAAGGTACTTGTTCTTAGCTGCAGATGCAAATACTCGGCTAAAATCCAGAGCGATTTTCACGTCAGCTCTTGCATGTTTTATTTCCCAATACGCACCCCCCTCGCTCTTTTAGTCCTCGAGGATGACAAATATATATCCTCATCCTGATAGATTAAACAGTATATTGACCTCTGTTAGAGCCTCTACAGCGGTCATGTTCTGCCTAAGCATGAGGTATGCCAAGACACAGGTTGAACTTCGAGACATTCCCATCTGGCAGTTTACCAGAACACAACCTGATTCAAAATTGTCATTATTTAAAAATTGCACGCAACTGAGCGGAAATGCGAGCAACTGTTCTTGGAGTTCTTGTATTGTGCGGAAATTACAGGGCCATCAATTGCGCGCAAGTAAAACCCACTTGCGTTAGAAATCCTAATTGAATAGCATCGAATTAAACTTTTCTCTTCAAAATGTTACTTTAAATGTTAGTTTTGAAACTATTACAAGATATAAATCTGGCAACTAAATTATAAAATTATTCTTTTTCTTCCTCTCCCCTCCTTCCTCTATCTACTTTCCCCCTTTTTTTCCTCCTACTTTTCCCCCTCTTTTGTCTCCCTTTTCCTCCTCATCCTTCTCCTCCTCCTCACCATACCCCACCTCATCCTTCTCTTCCTCCTCCACCTCGTCCTCCTCCTTCTTCCCCCCCAAGCATCCTCCTCCTCCTCCTCCTCCACCTCCTCCCCCTACCCCACCTCATCCTTCTTACCTCCACTTGAAAGCGCTTCGTCAATGAACTCCGCGACCTCATCGAAATGCATGGCAATATTTGTCTGGGCCACATCCAGCAGCTTCAGGCCCTTATACTTAATTCCAACAGGTTTATAGTAGGCCTGATAATAGAAATAAATGAATAAATTTTTAACAATATTATTTCATTATCTTGAATGAAGGCTTTGAAATAGTAATTAGTGAAAGTGAATTTAGATACTTAAGAACTATGAATTGTAATCTTCGTTCTTTCTTTAAATCAAGAAATGAAGATTAGGATTTTTTAATTTTATCCTACAAGATAATTCGTAAAAGTTCAGGTCACATTTTTAAAATATATAATCACAAAAAACTAAATTCTCAGCGATATCCAGGGGCTTGTGTAGGGGAGGGCTTAATCTTTTTTCTTTCCAATAGATTTCACTGGTCCAGGGGGGGGGGCTTTTTTTGTAATTGATGAACGAAATGGAAATAGTCAGCGTAAGGGAATAGATAGTAATTATTTACTTAAGATGATGATTAATTCTCCAAATTCCCAAATAATTTTCCTTTTATAGCTTAAAATCCGAATTTAGCTTACCGCGTTTGTATCTACAGTGGCTTGTTTTTGACCTTCAGCTGTATTTAATACATGGGTCACACCAACCTTTTTCAGGTAAAACGTGTTCTTAGCGGCTCCCCTAAAATAAGATTATAAAGTGTTCTTTTTTGTGCTGTACTTCTATAACAATATATTCTATGAAAATATATTCATATATAATCTCTACAAAATAGATAAGTAACCAAATTTTGTGTTCAAGTTTTCTGTTTTGCTTTTTCTTGAAATATTTTGCATAACTGAGGGAACGATAAAGTCAAAGTGGATTCTTGATAATCTCTCAGAAATCTTTGTGTCCGAATTGTTTCAGTGTATTAAAATACAAAAATATAATTGTTGACCATAAACCTGTCTCCTAACCGGCCAGTCAAGTCGTCTTTACTAGCCCAAATCCAAACCAAATATTTCTCCGACTCTACCTATCTTTCCAGACAAAGGAAAAAATCGAATCAGTGAAACGTTTACTAAGTGAAAGATCAAATCCACAAATAACTTTGCAATCAATAGTTAATTCCACTTTAAACAAAAAACAAGATTCCAAATGTTTTAAACTATTCCATCAAAACCTGAAATCCTTAATCACTCCTTTTTACTCCGACACGGAAAACTAGTAAGTTATACTTTTAAATATCAAACTCCATTAATACATTATCATGTCTTTGATTATTTGCGACTACTGTGTCCGAGTTAAGGAGCCTTATCAACAAATCAACAAGTCCGCCAATCGATTAATCAATTGGCAAATGAATCAACCAGACTAACAGTCTATTATCAGCAAAGCAGGCCTGTTGTTTACAATAATACAAATGTTTTGGTCCTTGGATGGTACTTCAATTTATCACAGATTTAAAAGTACCGAAAAAGCAAAACAAAAGAATTAAAAAAAAATTCATTTGAAGTTTAAAAATGCATGCTTATCCCCAACCTTTCCCACACCCCAGAGTCCATTAACTCATTAATTCAAGTGTTATAAACAGATATATTACAAATATATTTAACTTATGTAAATAATTTTTTCAGCCTTGAAATGCTCGGGCAAATTCCCCTGCCTAAAGAAAAGTGTTTCAAAACTGTGAAGAAAAATGTATCTCAAGATGTATCTAGGTGTGGGGTGTGGACCTTGACCGATTTTTACAAAATAGTTTTTTATTTTAGATTTACAGGAAATAGACGATTAGCAAATATCTTAAATTTTCTTTTTCAACGCTGTATTTTTACTCATTAAAACGAGAAAATTTGCAGAAATTTTAGAAAATGTAAAAAATACGCTGACATGCGGACAGGAAGTTTCATTAAACAAATTGTGTGGTGCAGGCCGGAAGGAGAAAGAAATGCACAACACTTTTTAAACTATATCGTTTATATAGCAATACATATAGAGGGATTAATTTTTCCAATAAATCCCTCTCTATATTTCTATATTTCTATGGTAAAAGCATGGTTCTAAAACTATCAAATTCAACGAATAAAAATAAAAAGTCCGAAAATCAATTAAAACAATCAAAAATGCTGACATTCAATTCAGTTGGAATTCAACGAAAATTTTCTTATTTAAAGGGAGTGATCGCGAAAAATGAAAGGGGGTATTGGCTTACGGCGAAAAATAATCGCTAATAATCTTACTTCTATTTTTTTATTGTTTTTTAAAGTGATTATCTTACGATACGAGTCAAATATTGCAACTTTCTGAATTTGCATGGACGCTACGTTCCTCAGTATAAGACGTTTTTAACAATTTCCTCCTTATAGACGCAACTGAAGTAAGATTAGTAGCAATCAATAGCGATTATGTTTCGCCCTAAGCCTATACCCCATTTCATTTCTCGCGAACACTCCCTTTAAACCCTCTGAACGTTTGAAGTACTGTTCTAGGTATTATTAAAAGTCTTGACCTAACACTAACCTTTAGATTTAGGCATAGAGTTTAATCATTTTTTTAAATATTCAATATTTGCTGTCTAAATATGAAGGGCCCTTTAAAGTTTACGAAATCTTTAGTAATTCAAATTTGTATCTACTATCAACTTGTTTTTATGGAATTATAAAAATTTTTGTGAACTCTGATAAATAATCTTCTAAATACATCAGATTACAGTTTTTACTCTTGTTAAATCGTAAGTACAAGTAACTCTCCCATGCAAAGATGACAATATGCCCGATTAACAACGCTACCCTTAAAAGCTTTGTCTGATCAAGTATGAATAGTTACATTTGCGGTTCTTCCACTGTTTTGATCATATTAATTGGTTTCTAGGGTATCGTATGTAAATCAGGCATTGGCATATTTTCATGGGGGGTCACTTATAATTACGCATACAATTAATACAATCCTTTAACAATAACATGCATGATAAATATTTTCAGCTGATGATTTTAGTCGTATTATTTATTTCATTTATTAATTATGTTGTTTTTATTTAAATACTACACTGAATGAAATCAAACAAATTCCTGAAAGTTTTTTTTTTTTATTTTTATCCTGTAAATTTTATTAAATGCTGCAGTGTTGACAAATTATGATGTTTTCCAATCTCTCACTCTAATAAATGCCATTTAAAAACTATCTCATACTCCGCCGATATTTTTGCAAAAACTTTGTCAATGTCAACGTTAGCAAAATATTTTAAGTGCTCTTATTCGGATTGATTTAACATGGTGGCCTTCATTCGAACATACCGCAAATACAGCAGTTGTGAAACAAGAACTTTAATTCGCAACATTCTTGTGTCGTCCTAGCTGTACTTTCTGATCTTTAGAATGTTTGTTACAAGCAAAAAATACAAGAAAATATTTTACTTTGAAATATTATTCTTTTACAAAAATAAACATAACAATAAATAATGAATTTTTGTCTTTTCAAGGTGACACACATATCATAAATGTTAGAACTAAAAAAATCACGTTTTTAGTTGATATTATATTTCTTTGTTTTCTGCTTTGAAGGGCTCAGTTATAGTTCACAATGATGCCACAAACTCTGCTTTTCTAATCTAATCTTTATTTTTTCAACCCAATGACCTAAGATGTTTCAAACTATGAAGTTTGATGGATTAATCAATCTATTTTTGAAAAATCAAAGGTTTATACCATCAGAATGCAAAGATATAGGGGTTAAACATTTGAGTTTAAGGACTTAATTTCTTTGTAATATATGGGACTTAAATATTTTAGCAAAAAATTAAAGTCAGCTTGATTTTATTTGTATTTTTTGTGTTAAGTTAAATTTTATGTAATAAAAACAAAACAATTGAGTCTTTGCAACAAACTCTGGTTTTCAATCCCTATATCTTTGGAACCAAATATGGCAGATCTTAAAAATTTCAAACTATGAATTCTGATAGATCAAGTTTGAATTATCAAAGGTTTACACCATCAGATTGCCAAGGGATTAGAAAGTTAGAGTTTTTGGTAACGACTCAATTACTTTATGATTAAAGGTGTTAGACAACCTCCTCATGCTATTAAACTTTCAAACATTACAGATTTTAGAAATTACTATTGGGATATTATTGATAAGTAATTGATAGACCAGTTTTTGATCATATATTTCCGGTTTAAACTGCTTTAAACTTGAATTTAAAATTGAGTTTTTTCAAGACGATTTCTTTTTGAAAGATTAAAAATATATCTTGTTAACTTTTCATGTATCATCTTTCAACGTCTAGTTAAAATTCCGAAAAGTAAAAATTGTAGATAGGCAAGGTTTTAAAACCTCTAAATTTCTAATAAATTAAAGTAAAATGTGCTCTAGGATATTAAATGGTGTAAAGAGAGATGTGTGAAAAGTAAAATGAAATGTTGATCTGTAAACTAAGATGAGTTTTCAGCCCCAGGGATTTAGTTTCTGCAATATTTAAAGGTATTAAAGGTACAACAATTATCCGCCGGACAGTTTTACAGGATAAGGTTAACTAAACTGCACGTACAGATAGAGTTGTTAATCGTTTTTGAAAACGATCGGAAACGAAGGGTCGTCGTTAACGATCGTTAACGAAACGACGAATTTTATAAAAACGACCATTAAAAAAACGAACTTTTAAAAAACGATCGTTTCGTTTTCGATTTTTCGTCGTCGTTTTCATAACGAAACGATCGTTTTTCAAAAGAATGAAAACGTTAACATCCCTACGTACAGAGCTGTCCACAAAGGAAGATACTTTAAAAACGCTTTCTAGGTTAAATTAAGTTTCCTGCCTTAAATAGTCTTTTTAAGGCTTATAAATGATTTGACGGAAAGAAAGAAGTTTTTAATTGCAGGGAATCAGGGATTATGAAAAAGACAGAATAAATTCCGTACAGTGGTCTCTGAAGTCTTATTCTCTATGGATAACCCTGTATTTGAAAAATATGAGAAAAGCTTACTTGTCGCCAACATGTATACCAGGGAATACCTCATCAGATATATTTCTACAGTTTCCTGGCATCTGTACCAACAATACTTTAATCATTCATCATTGTTTTAGTCGATAAGTCATAATAGTAATCCTCTTTAAGCTCAACAATCCATAATCTTTAAGATTTAGTACAATGCTAAAAATGTTTTTCTTAATATTTTTTTGTATTTTGATTAATCCATAATCTTAATACTGTTTGGTTGAACAATCCATAATCTTAATCCTCTTTTGTTCATCAATCCATTATCGTAATCCTCTATGGTTTAGTAATCCATAATATTAATTCTATATTAATTCTTAATTATTAATTATTAATTATTCTTCATCATTTTTAGTTCAACAGTTCATAATCTTAATCCTCTTTAGAGATCAACAACCCACAGTCTTAATCCTCTTTGGTTCAACAATACATCATCTTAACCCTATCTCTGCTGTGGTACTTGAAAACCAGGATATGCTGGGGGGGGTCAATTTGACCCCCCCCCCCTCTAAATCCCATGTTTGATGTCAAAATATGACAAATGATACATCATTGGAAAGCTCTTGTGCTGCTACTTTTAGAATCTGCAAAAAAAATTGCAAATTTGCAAAAATTGAATTTTTTATCGCAAAATCCAGTTATATAGTAAAAATGTTTTCAAAAAAAAATTTGTCCAAAAAATGAAAAATTATACATTTTTGAAAAGCCTTGACCATGCCATTTCAAATATGCAAAAATTTTTGCAAAATTTTAAATAACCTGATTTTTAATCAAGAAAAACTAAAAATGTGAAAATTTCCTTTGACAGGTTGTTTGCAAAAAATGTGCAATTTTTTTTCGCAAAACTTGTGCAATTCGTTTCCTTATGTCAAAGGCTTTCCAAAAAGCTAAATTTGATCAAAATCTGACAAGTGGAAGTGGGTCAAACAAAGATTTAGTTTGCTACAGGAAAAAGCAGTCATTCAGGCAGTGTGCCTGAGAACTCAGGCAGTTAGTATTAAAGCCCGGTTTTAGACCTAAAGAGAGGGCTTTGGGTATGTAGGAATTTCAACAGCCTCAGACCAATACTTTGGGGGGGGGGTCAAATTGACCCCCCTCCCCCCCAGCAGGAATAGGGTTAATCCTCTCTGGATCAACAATTCATAATCTTAATCCTCTTTAGTTCAAAAATCCATAATCTTGTTTCTCTTTTGTACAACAATCCATAATCTTAATCCTCTTTAGTACAATAATCCATAATCTTAATCCTCTTTAGTACAACAACCCTAAATCTTAATACTGTTTGGTTTAACAGTTCATAATCTTAATTCTATTTGGTTAATGAATCCATAATCTTTATCCTCTTTGGTTCAACAATACATATGCTTAATCCTTTTTGGATTAACAATTCATAATCTTAATCCTCTTTGGTTCAAAAATCCATAATCCTGATTCTCTTTAGTACAACAATCCATAATCTTAATCCTCTTTGTTTCAACAGTCCATAATCTTAATCCTCTTTAGTACAACAACCCTAAATATTAATCCTGTTTGGTTTAACAAGTCATAAACTTAATTCAATGTGCTTAATCCTCTTTGGAACAAACCTCCATAATCTTAATTCTCTTTAGTTCAACAATCCATAATCTTAATCCTCTTTGGTTGAACTATCCAAAAGCTGAGTCATCTTTAGTTCAAAAATCCATAATCTTAATCCTCTTTAGTTCAACAATCCATAATCTTGATTCTCTAGTTCAACAATCTAAAATCCTTATTCTCTTTGGTTAATTAATTCATAATCTTAATTATATTTGGATTATTAATCGGAGCAAGGTTAGAGTATAGAATGCTGAAAGAGAATTTGTAAATGATAATCCATAATCTTATCATATTTGTTTCAACAAGCCATGTTATATATTAACACTAATAAAATTCTGTCGTCAAGTAAAATAAAAGCTAAATTACACAGAAATAAGAAAGAATACTTGAAAAAGTTACAGAAAAAATATAAAATATTGACATATAATATTCAATACAAAAGGCCCAGGCCAAGGTTGGCCAGCTTCTGTCAAAGCATATATACCAAGGCATTCTAGACTATGCAAAGGTATGCTAGCCTATGGCAAGGCCTGCTAGCTGTCGAAGCATACTAGCCCATGTCCAGGTATGCCAGCCTAAGCTAAACCAAAAATACTGGGCTTTTAAAAACATAAAAGAAATCATAAAAAGTTATTCAAATAAAGTATGTATTCCTTATTTAGAACTAGATTCGAATCTTCAGATACAGCAGCCAGCAGCAACGCGTCGGTCAACGTGAACTCGTCAGGTTCGTATTTACACATTGTGAACAAAATTCAACATATTTACACGTTCAAAACACTTCTCTACTCTACGAAAATATCAATTTCAAATATTTTATTTGAAGTATTGAGAGAAAGTCAACTTTCTAAAAATTTTATTAAATTAATTGCGTTTTAAAAAAATATTTGTTGGTTATTTTTTTCGAATTTAAGCAAAAATAGGGATAAATCTTTGAAAATTTGAAAATTTAACGATAAAACTTTGTGATGAATATATTGTTCTTTTGATTTTTAGCCAAAAGTACAATCAATATTGAAACAAAATTTATTAAGAAAAATTATAAGTGTAAGAAATACGTGAATTTGTAAACAAAACTCAATTCCTTAGGTAAAAAAACAGTAAATTTTAGAGAATAAGAACAATTGTTCCTGAATGCACTGTTTGCAAACCTCAGGTTTTTTGTTTATTTTGGCGGGGATTTGGGCAAACAGTTTAGTGCTTTAAACACAATGCTTTGAGAAAAGAAATACAATAGATGCAAAATACAAATTGAGTATTAGCCCGATATATTTCATTTTAAACCTGGAGTTCAATAACAACGGAGAAACAGACTCATACATCATATTTCTCTGGCTAAAAGGGGCGGTAAACTGTCCCTCCATTTATAGACCACAATTTCCGATTCACATCGGTATCATAAAAATCTTTGTACAATTAAAAGAATGAAGTGATATCCATGTTTTTAATTTTGAAAATTGATTATTTTTCAAATTGCAGTTTCGCCAGAAAGAATGGATCAACTTTTCAGAAGTTACCTCTTTTCAAGCAAAAAAAAATATCTTCCACATTATCAATCATAAAAAGATTTAAAAAGTAGGGTTTCTAGCGCAGGTTGATTTTACTTGCACGCAATTCCGTGATAATTGCGAGCAATAAGCGCAACAGAATTGCACGCAATTGCGCGCAATAGCACGCAATTCCGTCCAACTTTCTTGTGTTTGTGTTTCAATTTTTTGATAATATTCAATTTAAAACTTATGGCATGAAATAAATGCAAATAATTATTGCGCAATTCCGTTCAACAATAAAAAATTCAATTTCAACTTTGGTAGTGGCATACGATGAACTGAACTTCATTAACATTTCAGTCACAAATGCTAAGAAAATTGAATTTAAACTTATTCTTTTGTTTTAAAATATTCATTTGCAGCTTGATAACGAGAAAGATTTTGATATTTGATTAAACAAAAACCTTATAATTTCAACCTAAAAAGTTTCCATTTAAATGTTCAGCATGTTAAAAAAATTAAAAATGTATCCTATTAAACCACAAGAAACTTTAAAATTTGAAAACTGTTACAACAATTGTGAAACTCAGGCCTTGATTATTCTAAAACCTAGAGATATTTCCATTCTTGTTTCTGCTGCAAAATTTGTAAGTCATAGTTAAAATTATTGAGTTTTAGATGGAAAAGCAATTCCGTGAATATTTAATGGCTTCCTTGTTCGAAATAATAGCGCAATTAAATGGCGCAAGCGGAAGCAACCATGCAATATGATTTATGAAATCTTCAAATCAGGTAAAAATATTAGGACAACTACTAACAAATTACATTTTGAATGAATTGGCAATATGTGCCATTTTTTTATGTTATGTAATTTTCTACGATTGCGCCCTTTTTAGATAAAAAATGTTACACAAGCGGAAGTGCAGTATGCGATGGGAAGGTATTATTATCTTTCAGATAGAAATGTAGAAAGTTTTGTCTTATTTGTCTCGAAAAGTATGCGCCAATTTTAACAACTTTAATCTAAGCTGAAAACTTTAGAAATGTGGATTTTGAGATCAATGCTTGATCTTCTCTTTTTTTTTAATGTACAGGGTGTCCCACGAAACATGACAGTATGCAGGACGACTTGAATGTCGTCTTGATTTTTGATATAATTTGCTGCGTTTATTTGTCAACCTAATTTCAGAAGTAAATTTCTAGAGATAATAATCCCTTGTCCTGCCATTTCCAAAATGTGGTCTGCCTTTTTGTGCTTTCAATATTGCCCGAGATATGAAGAATTTCATTCAGATTTCGACAATTTTGCTTTTATTTAACAAAATTGAAATCTGAACCAAACTCTTTATATCTCCGGTAATATTGAAAGCACAAGAAGGAAAAGAGGGGGGAGGGTTGCTGGAAGGATGGGAAAACAAGATTGTAGGAGGGAAGAAGCAAATAAAATCCTTGCATTCGCTGAACTATTCACATTCATACATTCCTTTTACATTACTATACATTTTATACTTTAACATATTACATATGTACACTAAAACCACTTGCAATAATGTAAAGTTTCCCATAAAAATGTAGTGCAAAGTTGTTTGTAAATAATCATTTACAAATTGTATTTGGGCATCAAGCGCATTTCCCATTAAAATTCAAATTAAATGTTCGAAATAGTATTGGGGTCAAAAAAGAACTTTGAAAGTGCGAGTAAGAAGTTAATTATGTTAATCTTGTAGTTCAACAAATTAAATGCCGACATGAAAATGTAGAATCGATCTAGTTAAACAGCTAAAAGTATGAGTTAAGATTAGAATAAAGTAGAAGTATTATTAACAACAAGACTATAGGACTAGAGATTAGAATTAAGTATGAGTTGAGATTAGAATAAAGTAGAAGTATTATTAAAAACAAGACTATATAGGACTAGAGATTAGGATTCTTAATATACGGTGAAGTTTAGATTAGAATAAGGTAAAATTGTATCGTTAACAACTAGAATATAGGACTACAAAAGATTCTTAATATATGATGAAGTATGAGTTAAGTTTAGAATAAGGTAGAACAGAAGTTATTAACTAACTCCGACACCAGAGGTCTGAGTCAGTAAGTATAAATATTAACAACAAGACTGTAACTTTATGGCATACAGATTAGGATTCTTAGGATAATAAGATGTATGAGTTGGGATTAATAAGTTTAATTAAGATTTTAGAACTTCGAGATTGGTCCAAAGATGTGTTCTTCAGGATTAGAATATAATTGACAACAAGATAAGGATTAGGAATTCCGAGTTCTCCCACTTTCATGACTCAATAATCCGTGAAGAAACTGGGGAATCACCCCCGTCCCTTTCACGAAGGGGGGCCGTGGACTCCATGGGAGAAATACAATCTTTTCCATGTCCCCCTTTACCATGTATAATTTTGTAAAGGTATTTTTGATCCATTTTTGTCAAAACCCATGACACTGTCATGGGGTGGGATAGAGAAAATTGATTCTCAATGTAAAAATTTCCTCTGGAATAAAAATATATTTTTATAATAAACAAAAAGTTGACTGATGAAGGGGGGCGGCCAGGCAAAAGTTGTTTGAGTCCATTCTTGAAAATCAACTTGAAAGGACTAGATATTGCCCTTCATTGTTGCGTACTAAATCTTTCCAGGGGGGGGGGGGATGTCCCCTCACTGCCGACCTTGTTCACCCCTACTCGGGGGATGGGAAGGTTCACGCCCCCCGGAGCACTCTAGACCTCCGAGGCCTCTTGAATTTCTTAGCCTGATTATAGATCAATTTTGGATTTTTTAAAGTGTCAACTCGCTCGTATGTTGTTCGTTGCCCCGAAATCACAGACTTGTATCGTATTCAGAAGAATAGAAATAAACAGTTAAAGTCCTGAAATGTACCTTGGAGTGGGTACGAAGAAAATTAAGTAAATCGCAAGGATTCCAAGGATACGAACTTCTTTAACGGACGATTCTTCATGTTGTCTCTTCGAATAATTTTGGAATACGATATTAAATAAGTCGCCCGCGGCATTTTATAACTTTTGCGCATGCGCCCTGTTTTCTTTCAGCAGGGTTGCCAACCGGGCATAATGGATGCCGTTTTTTCTAAAAACAGCATAATTGGAAAGGTGCAAAGCATCCAATATTTTGAAAGAGCATAATTGCACAATTTAGCATAATTTTAGAATTTGTCCGAAAAAAGCACAATTTTTCTTTAAAATAAGCATAATTTTAGACTTTGTCTCAAAGATTTATTTTTTCTTAAATATATCAGCATAATTTGAAAATATGTACAAGATTCTATAAAATTTCTCAGGGTGTCAAGTTTCTCTCCACTGTAAGATATTTACTGTAGACCCACTCGTAGACCCCCCACTCCCCCCACCCTTTTTCAGAGTAGGGGGGAGTCTCACATGTTCATAAATATTTAGAGATTTTATTCTTGCCTAAGACCAGTCTGCGCAGGCGCAAGAAAAAAAATACATACCAAAACAGCATAATATGGCATAATTTGCTAAATTTTGAAATTGTAGCTTTAAAAATGGAATAAAACGGCATAATTTTCAATTTTACAGAAAAAAGCATAAAATGGCATAATTTGAATAGCTGGAATAGCATCTGAGCTCCAGTAAAGGTTGGCAACCCTGTCTTTCAGTCAGTCAGTGACACACTCATTAGTGGAGATAGGCTGATACAGAACATAATAAGTTTCTGCGTCTTGTCAAAACAAAGATGATGATTGAGTTACTCAGTTTTCTAATAAGGGATAGCTGACCATCCAATTGTTTGTGATATTAAATTTCAATGCTTTGTTTCATCCACGTTATTATGTTTATTTCATTTACAAATCAATTCCATATGTTTATGTATATTTTATCAAATCTTGTGTTAAACAGATAGAATATCCATTCCTCATGCTTTTCCTTAGATAAACAACTTGAACATTCTTCAAAATGCAGAGAAATACTAGAAGAGGTAGTGATGTTAATAAACTAGGTGATCTCATTAAACTTGAAAGACTTGGAGAAGGAACTTACGGAACAGTTTTTAAAGTTCACAACAAGAAAACAGGAGAACTCTCCGCCATGAAACAGATCAAGATTCTAGGCGGAGATGCTGACGGCGGAGTTCCGTCTTCTGCTGTCCGGGAAATATCCTTGCTACGTTCCTTGGATCATCCCAACATTATTCAACTGAAGGAAATTATTCATGGAATGTTATCGAAACTAGTTAATTATTGTCAAGGACGGGTTGAGGGGCCGAGCGCTGCGGCCAAGACAGGCTAGGTTACTGGGCGCTGCGGCCAATTTTTATCAGGCGCTACACATGACATGACATGGGGGGGGGGCCCAAATAACGTTT
>NW_019396037.1:268866-375751 GCF_000591075.1 Eurytemora carolleeae
CCCCTCCTCCCTCATATCAATTTTGACCACTTATTTTGCAGCAAAATTATTATTATTTATATTGTATACATTAAGGTAAGGTCAGGCTGCAGGCTAAAACAATTTCTGGGCCGAACGCTTCAGCTAGGAGAGGCCAGGGGGCAGAGCGCTGCGGCTAGGACAGTCTAAGGCTATGACATGTTAGGGAGCCGGGCGCTGCTGTCACATGACCAATAATATCTATCCGATACATACGAGATCCATGTACAAAATTGAAAGGGGGGGGGGGGCAAAAATCTTTCTCTAGGAGATTACAAGTATTATTCCCTTGAAAATTCTTAGAATATATTTAATGTCCCATTTTCCAAGCTAAGAAATAAATAAAAATTCATTCGGTTGTGTTCATATTCCTAAGTATAATCTTCAGGACATAATCCCTGCTGATGGGAAGTTATATCTCCTGTTTGCTCTCATGTTCAAGGATCTGCGACAGCATATTGACGGAACCCGACAGCAAGGGAACCATCTTCCCAGCAACATTATCAGGAGCTACACACAACAGATCCTTCAAGGACTGGACTACTGTCACAAGAGAAGATTGTTCCATCGAGATCTGAAACCTCAAAACATTCTCTTGGATGAGGTCGGTGGTCTCAAACTAGGAGATTTTGGTCTGGCAAAGCTTTTCGGAACCCCAGTACGAATTACAACATTTGAAATTGCCACACTGAGATATCGGGCCCCCGAACTTTTGCTAGAATTTCCCGATTATGGACCCGCGATAGATATATGGAGTGTCGGCTGCGTTCTTGCTGAAATGATTCAACTAACACCGTTCTTTAAAGGAACGAATCCTCTAGATCAAATCCATCGTATTTTCAGTATCCTGGGAACCCCCAGGGAGAGTAGCTGGCCGGGGATATCCTCCTCGACCATATATCAGGATATATCCTACAGTATCGAGCAGACTAGCTGTTTATCTCAGGAGTTGAGTGATGCATCGCCCGAGCAGATAAATCTACTCTCTCAGCTTTTCTGTTTTTGTCCTAAATCTAGAATATCTGCAGAAGAAGCATTAAAGCATCAATATTTTACGGAGATATTCTCCAGTCAAGAAAATAATGCTGCATCCTCTTAATATTCAAATCCTATTGTTTTTAAGGTTTATTTGGAATTTCAAGTCAAAAAGAAAAGTATATATCTTTCTCAATCTTAGATCTTTACTGAATCTCTTGTATTAAGAAATGTATGTCTGTATAACACAGTAACAGAAGCTTTTATTTACATATATATTTTTATATTTTTTATTTACAATATAATGTTATTTTCTACTTAGTTTATTTTGACTTTGAATAATATTTAATTTTCAGAATATTACCCCAATAGCTGAGGGATGGAGGGGTACAGTAACAGCTACCAGAATGGGTCAGTCTCTAAAGAGGCGGAATTTCAGAGATTGGCGCAAAGTATTGGAACTAATATTCAGAAAATGATTCAAAACGGTAATTCAGTTCGGATATATTATCATCTCAAATATCATTTAATTTTAGATATATTCTCATTTCAAATATCAAGTCATTTTTATTTCAAATATCAATTTATTTCAGATTTATTTTCATTTCAAATATCAATTCATGTCAGATTTATTTTCATTTCAAATATCAATTTATTTCAGATAAATTTATTTCCAATTTTAATTGATTTTAATTTTGCAAATGTGTCACGCTAGGAAACCCCCCTTTCATTATCTGAATAAACTCTTCATTTATGTCCATCTATGTATGTATGCTTGTCTGTTTGAATAAATATCGTTTAAAAATCTTTTAAAATTAATTTTGGGAACAGATCTAATTTCTACTATATTATCTCAGAGACACCTCTCCTCTCGGAGAAAGAGGCCTCACATTTTCTATTTTAATTATCATGTTTTTTTTGGGTTCATAATTTGCTAAATTTTGAAATTGTAGCTTTAAAAATGGAATAAAACGGCATAATTTTCAATTTTACAGAAAAAGGCATAAAATGGCATAATTTACCTATGGCCCCTCCTTGAATACGCCTCTGATTGCAACCTTTATCTTTAGGGAAAATCAGAAATAAAGGACAACATATTTGTATCTTTGTTGTTATGTGGAATGTATAGTCCTTCTACAATGTAGAATAAAGCAATGAAATCTCTCGGCGCCACTAGAAAAGTAGTTCAACTATTTGTACCTTATTCAACTACTCCTATTTATTAAATCTGACCTCAGATCAGATTTCTGATCTGAAATCCATAAAAGTCTTTCTTAATATTTTAAGACAAAACAACACAGATTTAAACACTAAAAAATGCAAAAAATAGAAATTGAACGAATAAGTTATACATCGTATTAATTAATAAAATCTATATACTTTGCTTGTCTGTTTGTATCCAATAAACGTCAGAACGACTGAATCGATCGGGGCCAATTTTTTTTATGGGATATCGGTTGACCCCAGGGAAGGTTTATAGATGATCAAAATTAGCCTCCAACAAAATACGAATTTGATGGATTTTTTTAATCCACGAAATTTATTTATAAAATCCGCCAAATTTTTGTTTGTTTTTGTTTTACAAGTATACAAAGAGAAAATGTTCATAATTGAAATAGAAGATGGGTGCAAAGCGCCCTGAAAGCGTAGTTATTATTATTACTAATTGATCAATTATTTTTTGAAGGCATCAGATCCAGCACTACACGAACCAGCTGGCCAAGGACACGAGCAAGCAGTTGAAGGACCTGAACGAGTTCCCCACGGATACAGCAGTTGATCCCAGGTTAGATACTTAGATGGATAGATACTTCTCTAAGATAGAACGATAGATAGTTACTTGTCATTAAATAGATTAAATACTTAAAACTTACTACTTATCCTTGGATAGATAGAATTATAGATATTTAACAACCTTCTGTTCATCAAAAGTTCTGAACTGACAAAGATTTTGAGATTCTAATTTTTAAATAATCTAGACAATGGAAACTGCAACGAGAGAAATTCACGTCAGACTTCACGCGCGCCCTGGATACTTTTCAACGCGCGCAAAGACAGGCCGCGCAGAAAGAAAAGGATGTTATAAGGTAATATAAATAACGTTAAGAACTAAATTGGAGGTAATTTCCTAGAGAACGATTTTTAATCTTAACCTAACCTAACCCTAAATAACAAAAAAATAAATAATAATAAATTTGCTGAAAAATAAATGGGCATGTACAAAATTGATAGGAGGGGGGGGGGTCCAAAAATCGTTCACTAGGTCAGACCCAAATTGGAAACACTTAAAGTTTTGAATTGTTCTTAAATTCCAATCATTTTATTTTTTTTTTCAAATTACGAATTATCTTGGCTACATGAAATTACAATTACAGGGATAAATAATAAACAGTATTTGGTTTAAAAAAGAAAATACGACAAAATTATCAGAAATTTTAATTGTGATTTTAAAAAAATTTTACTCTTGACATGTTTGAATAGATATCTCAGTTATTAAACCCAAAAGATTCATTGCGGCATTTCTAATGAATACAAGGAGTGAAGAAGTTGACAATCAAACTGCGTTGAATTGGTTATTAGCATAGAAACAATATATAATCTTCGTTGATAAAACATTAACAAACAAGGTTGGGTTGATTCTCAAGTGTAAGCAAATAATTAGAGAAAAGGAAAGTGTTAATTTCATTAAGGATAAAAAATTAACGAAATTCGGGAATACACTTACTTAATGATTGAATTACAGAAGGTGGGGGGGGGGGGCTATTAGAAACTTATCTAGGTTAAGTAGCAAGGTACTGAAATTGATCAAAAAATCAAAGTAAGAAAATCCAATGCAAAGGAGTGATTTAATTATTCTCGAATTATAGAAATGTTGCAGACGGGAAAGGAAAGGCGTGATTACTGTTGTTTTAAATTGTATCATAATGGTCCGGATTTTTTTTTATAAAAGTCAACCCACTCAATTTAGAATTTTATAACAGAGCCAAGAACATTCCCCGTTCAAATCGCCGATCAAAATTTGAGGTGAATTAGTCAAGGGGGTTCATGAGTTATGATCGGATATACAAACAGAGATTACTACTTTATATGTAACATTTTATAAATTTTCTAGGAAATACAAGAATCAGTCTGGGTTTGGTGTTCAGGATCAGAACCTTATAGATATAGAAGGAGGAGCTTCACAGACTAGAACTCAGGTATTCACAAGTCATAGGGTCAGACATTGATCTCCATCTTTCAGATCCACGAATTAATATAATGTCTCTTCGATATCCTATACCCTTTGCAGGGATACCTTAAATTGAAGGATGAAGCATTGATCCTCAAATGTTAAAGAGCCCCCATTGGATATTAAGATTTATTATCCAAAAATATATTTTTTTTTTAACTTGAAAATTTCCTTTTTCTTTCTGGAACAAAAAGCTTTTGTGTGAAATAGCTCTAATCTACAACACTTTGATATTCAATTTGACAACTTATAAATTTATACTAGAGATTAATAGGGGCTTGGTCCCTCAACATTGGTTTTCACTTTACAGCTGGAAATTCTTTTATTGTGAACATCGAGATCAATGCTTGGTCTCCTGATTTTGTTAATCTGTAGATTAATTTAAACTCCTTCAGCCGCTCTTACTGGTCCGCGTCTGCTGATGGCAGACAGTAATCAGCAGACGGTAGTCCAGCTACAGCTTGGAAATCCAGGACCCTTCCTCTCCAGTTTGGTGACCGCCGTTTTGAGTTCTTGTTCCTTCTCGCGGCCGTGGACCGTCCTATTCTGGGAGCAGATTTCCTCGCTGATTTTCACCTCCTAGTGGATCCCGCAATGCACAAGGTTCTCCAACTCCTCCAACATCCCGCATTGAAACCCCTTGCACCTCCTGTGAGATCACCCGCCGATTCCTCTGTTGGCTCGGTTAGCAAGCTGACCCCAGATGTTACCTCCCAGTTGGACGAATATCCTGCTGCCCGGAAACCATGCCTACCTGGTCAACTGCCAAGCCACCATGTCGAGCATGTGATTAAAACAGAAGGTCAACGTCTATATGCCCGCCCCCGCCGTTTAATGAGAGCTCTTATTGGTCGGAACCTAGCAAGGATATCTATAATAGAGGATTAAGCAGAACATTAAAGTGTCCACAGTGGGGTTCGAGATTAAGCGAACTGGATTAAGGGTATTTAATACAAAAGTTTCCAGCTGAGGGTAAATTCACCACCGGATATTCAAAAGGATTGCACAAGTTGCTTGATTTCAAGATTCACAAGTTCTGACCTCTGTTTACATTTCTTTATGATTTATTATGAAGAAAAAACTGTAGATTATATTTTTTTAAACTTTGAACTGTTCAGGTTATGTTAGAAGAAGAACAGAATGTTGAAATGTTGCAGGAGAGAGAGCGAGCAGTACGTCAACTGGAGGTACATAATTTTTGTTTACTTCATTTGGTAGTTTTGTTGTTATTTGACATATTGAACAGTTTAAGCACATTTATTAATATATTTGTCAAGTCATTTCTTTTTTAGTTAAAATTGTTGTATGATAACTATAATATGAGAAAATTGGAATTTTATATATACAGGGTTACCAACAAAGGATAAGACAGTAAAGACGACGTACCTTAAACTTTAAAAATATGTAGATTCCAAGGTTCAATTAAGCCTTCTGCATTTATTGACTTATACATTGATTTACGAAACAAGTTGCCAAATGCAAGGAATCATGAATATAAGGAAACAGACGTTATAAATTCCTAATAGTCGTCTCTGAAGCCTCATTCTTTGTGGGTGACACTGTATGTTAAGAGCCGGGTTATGCTATAAAGCGCTCTTTTAGCATAATATAGAAACTATTTTTGATTGATATTTTTGTCATTATTTGACATGTTTAACAGTTGAAAACACCAGTTTTAGCATAATATATATTTCTGAATTAAATCGACTAAATGGTTTACAGTAGAAACTAATTTTCCTTGATATTTTTGTTATTATTTGACAACACAAGTTTTAGCATAATATATATTTCTGAATAAAATCGACGAAATGGTTTACAGTAGAAACTAATTTTCCTTGATATTTTTGTCATTATTTGACAACACAAGTTTTAGCATAATATATATTTCTGATTAAAATCGACGAAATGGTTTACAGTAGAAACTAATTTTTCTTGATATTTTTGCCATTATTTGATAACACCAGTTTTAGCATAATATATTTTTCTGATTTAAATCAACTAAATGGTTTAAAGTAGAAACTATTTTTTCTTGATATTGTTGTCATTATTTGATATATTTAACAGTTGAAAAAACGAGTTTAATGTTTCTTAATTTGTTAAAAATTGTCGTATTCTAATTTTACTGTTATATTACAGAAAAATTTCTATTGTCTGTATGTTTATTTGTCTGATCAAAGCTCCTGAACTCATAAATTCTTTTGATTGGGGAACTCGGTAGAACCACGGGAGTGTCATTGGTCCTAGCTTAGTTTAAAGATTTTAAGTTGAGTTGGTTGACTTTTGTAGTCGAGAGAAAGTTTCGTTTCCAGTCAAAGTTGAGTTTCCAAGCTAGTAATTATATTAATTAATAAATTAACTGATGTAAATTAAGTAAATGGTTTATAATTGAAACTATTTGTTCAGGCTGATATCGGAGATGTGAATCAGATATTTAAAGACTTAGCCGCCATGGTTCATGATCAGGTATTTTAAAATAGAAAAATATGAATTTATAAGACAATTAATTAATTATCTTAATTCGTTGTTTATTAGGGAATAAGAATTACGTAGGAAGTGAAATAAATAATTTTTATTTTAAGATGTTTCGATTTCGATAATTGATTTATTTCTATGATTGCTTTCCCTAGCTGAATGATTGATTGATGTATTGATAGAACTTGAGTTGATTGATTGATTTAGAGTGAGCTGGTTGATTCTATAGAAGCATGATTGATTGATTTATTGATGGGTTTAGGGTGAGCTGGTTGATTCTATAGAAGCAAACGTTGAGTCGTCTTCAGTTCGGGTAGAGGAGGGAACACAGCAGTTACTTCAGGCAGAGAGATATCAGGTTAGGCAGTAGGCACTAGGTAGGTCATCAAGAGATCGAAACTTTTATATTGTTAATCTGTTCAGAAAGCATTGACGGATTAAGTTAATTCCTCAGGAATAACTTTAAGACAATTTAAAATAGGCTCCAGAGTTTTTCTCTCATCCATTAAAAAATAACTAAGAGTACGAGTCAGCTAATTGTTTTATTAATCAATCGCTTAATGAGTGAAGTTTCTACTGTTGATATCAGGTTTAATTGTTGTAAATTAACGCTATATTAAGCAAAAATTTCGCCCTCCGTACTTTTAAAATAATTCATAAAAAGTTACCTAAAATGCTAAGAATTCTCAACCAATATTAGTTTATTTTTAACTACAATTCGACAAATCATTATAATTTTCATGCCCATAATGTGAAGATGCCAGTTATATTTGGTGTTTTATATCCAGGCACCCAGGGGTGTTTAAGGTCCTAGGGGTTTTAATTTAAAAAAAGCTATAAATGTAAATTAAGACTCAACCATTTTTACTCGATATATTTACATTTTTTTCTTATTATATATAATAATGAGCCCCATCCTAGATACCATGAAATGTTAAAATTTTAACAAACGAGCATTTAGTTTTAAGAGGAAAATGATTAATAAATCATTTATTAAATAGTAAATTTATTAAACTGTAAACTATTTTAGAACAAGGCGCGGAGAAAGAAAATGATCCTGGCTCTGATAGGAATAATTATTCTCATCATTCTTATCATTATTATTGCCTACTCAGCTAAAAACTAGTCAGAAAACAGTTTTACAATAGTTAGTGAAAAATTATATAGTTGTAAAATGTATATCCAAATATTTGTCCTGTTATCCAACAATTTTGTCATAATTTCCTAGACGTCAAAAAAATATTGTTTTTGAGAGGTCTAAATTTTAATCAATGTCGTCTTCATCATTGTCTAAATTCCCCTAAAAAGTTTTTTGATTGCATTGAAGAGTTCAGTCGCCATGTTTTAAGGCATTCCGTAACATTAAAAATGTCAGTTTTGTATATCCAAGTGAAAATACTTAAGTTTCATGCAGTGCAGTGCTTAGGATCCGGATCCGTTGGATCCGCATAATTTTGGCTTTATGGATCCCGATCCGCAAAAATATGCGGATTCACGGATCCGGATCCAAGGGGTAAAATATCAACCAAAAACTGCAAAAAAAAATTTTTACTCTTAAAACACAAATCTAAACTTTTGAAAAAAAAGAGAGATTATAAAAATTTCCTCATGTCTGAATAGTTTAAGTATTAATATAAGCGAATAATTTAAAACAAAAATTCGAAAATTATTTTTTGTTCAGTAAATCTTAAAGAAATGACCTGGATCCGGATGATACATTTTCTCCAGTTTGAATCCAGGATCCGGATCCGCTTAAAAATTTTATGAATCCTAAGCACTGGACTTTCATGAAAGTAATAGGACGGGAGTGAGCAAAAATAAAAAGAGGTGTTATTGAAGTTTCCTGTTGAAGATTATATTTAGATAAAATTGGAAGTAAATCATATTAAATGGAATATATATATAATTCAGCTGTACTTTTCCCTTTATAAATGATTGTACTCAGAACTCATTATCCCAGTGTTAATATTATATTCAAGCATTCATGACCTTGCATCGAAGATACTTTTTTCTCCAGGAAAGTTGAACAATGAAAATAACCCAACAGATTAATAATTTTTTTACAAGAAAATAAGTAAAAACTATTAATCAACCAAATCAACGTAAACGTTTAGGACTGAGTGATAATTGGTCTTATTGAAGCTTATAAGGCGTTTGTTGAACACTTAATAGTAAATATGTCTTTAAAATTGCATTAAAACTTTGTAAAGGCGCATGTTTCATGATATTTTCCTGGATTCTGATGATAATTAAAAAAAAAACAATTTGCTAAATTTAAATATTTGTATTAATTAGTAACAAGTAATCACTGAATATTTTAAAACATATTTAGTTGCATAATTCACAATTTAGATATTTCACAAATACTGATTTTAAATAAAAAAATGTTGCATTAAATGTTTTCAAATCATTCGTATTTTTAAGCATATTGGATAATTTGGAATCATAAATGTATTGTTTACTCTCTTAGCTGGTATTATTATTTAAAAATGTTTAGTTTATTCCTTTACTTATTTCACTTATATAATTATCATTACAAACATTAAATTGCATTTATAAGCTCGGTTGAATTAAAAACATTAATATTTGATTATGTATTATATATTCCATAATATTAAACCCATCCTTAAGCTTAATTTAGTTCTTGTTATCATATTTAACTCTTCAAAATAACTGTTAATAAATATTTATTTAAAGTTTAGAATATTTTCATCTATGGAAACGAAACCCTTGACACCTTAATCAGATCAAATTTTATAATTCCTGCAGTAAAAACAATTTTTTCTAAATTAAAAAAATGTTAAACTTGATAGAAAACGCCAATTTATCAATGTAAAGCAGGGTTAATAAGTTCCAAATATTTCTGATAATCTCCTTACACGATGCGAATATTAAGGAGAACGTATATTTTTATGAGATTAAAATTTCCATTTTAATTGGCCATTCATATTCATGCAACAGATTACTTCATGTAGCAAAAAAAATTAATAAACACAGCTTTCAAGAACTTCTCTGATGGAACCTTTTTATTACAATGCTAAGCTAATTTGAAAATCCCGTTTGACAATGTGAGTGTCCTGTGACTATAATGTTTATAGCTGGCTTAGTTAGCTAATCTTACAAGGTATTGTATGTATAACATTAAACAGAAAATGGATTTCAAATGTATTTCCTTTCCTTTGTTCAACCAGAAAACATATTTCCGATAATATTTTTTTTACAAAAAGAAACGACAGTATGCCTAACAGAATTCATGCTGCAACTAAACTTTTACCTTCTAAATTAATTGGTTAATTACAAAAATATAAGGTTTAATAAATATTAGGTTAATTTTTTAACATTTATCCTCCAGCATGAACCAAGGTTTTTAAGTTGGATAGTGTAAGCTCGATACGCTCCAATGTACGGTAAATAGAGTGGGTACTAAACGCCCGAAACAAAACGTCCAATAACAAAACGCCCAATGCAACAAAACGCGCCCAATTACAAAACGTTCAATGTTACATGTTCCAATCATATGTAAAAAGAAAACAGTATTGTTTGATCTCTTTTCAAGAAATTTCTCAACTTATCTGTTGAAATTCCTCATAGTAAATTTTCTGGAGTCTCACAGCTCGATGTATCTGTATTCTTCAGTGGTAGGCGAATATATTTAGATTTCAATTTTTATTTATATAAAGGTCGGGTTAGGACAGTTTTCGTACATTGGAGCGCATCGAAGAAGCAACCTTGGCATGAATCCAGAATAATTATGCCGATTAGTATTGCAGTGGAATTGGATTTCTAAATCCCACTGTGTTATGTCGTTTAATCAAATTTGTTATTAATTTTTACCGTTTATTTGATACTTTGATTCTTAGGGGAGGGGGGGAGGGGTTCCACACTCCTCCACTAGGGTTATTAATATTTAGGCAGTATAGTTTTTTTTTTATGTTTTAATCCGTTATCTACTCGCCTTACAAAGGTTTCTGTAAATCAAAAATTTGACTTTTTATTTTCTAATTTAAGATCCATTTCGCGCATCCGCTTAAGTAATGGAGAAGAAGGATAAGGATGGGCTGCCAGAAGCTGGGGCTGTTAGGAAATTGGCCAGGTAATGAATGGTCTTTAGTTTTAAATTATATAAGACTACATTTAGAGATTAATGCCTGTAAGATAAAAGATAAAAAAAAAATTAGAGAACACTAAAAGATTTATGCAAGAACAATTTAATTTTGTTAGGCACCCTATTTATTTTCCATAAATTTCATAAACCCTCCATATAAGCTACAAGTGGAAAACTAACCTATGGAATATTAGCGTTAGAAATGGTACAATTTTACTGACAAATTAGAAATATACTTTCCCATTCCTTTCATGTTTTAAATATTGTGAGGGCGTTTAACTTCTGGTTCAAACTCAAAAGTGCGGAAGTTTTTTGTATTTTATAAATTTAAACCATTGCATTACGATGCCTCAAGATTTGAGACAACCAAACCATGTAATCTAATGTAACTGGAATATCTCAAAGCTTTTGCGCCAAAATACGCACTTGATACTAGAAAACCCTAGTGTTTTCTGCATGGAATTTTTATTTTAGCCTTAAACTATTTTTTTAGAATTGAGAACTCTGGTTTTCTTAATCATATATTTTTTTACCAAATTTCTTAGACACCATGCAAATATTTCAAACTGTGAATTCTGTTATAAATATTAAAGATTTACACAAACAGGTTGCAAAGATTAGAGTTTGTGACAAAGACTTTAAATTTCTCTGTAAAATGGTTTCTAGGTTTCTCGAGGAATTGATTCCATCCATCCTTCAGCTCCAGGACTCATTCTCCTTTATCCATCTCCGGAGTAATCCAACCCGGACTCATTCATTCTTTTCCGGAGAGAAGGAGTAATCCAACCAGGACTCATTCATCCTTCTCCGGAGAGAAGGAGTAATCCAACCAGGACTCATTCATCCTTCTCCGGAGAGAAGGAGTACTCTAACCAGGACTCATTCATCCTTCTCTGGAGAGAAGGAGTAATCTAACCAGGACTCATTCATCCTTCTCCGGAGAGAAGGAGTAATCTAACCAGGACTCATGTATCCTTCTCCGGAGAGAAGGAGTAATCTAACCTGGACTCATTCATCCTTCTCCGGAGAGAAGGAGTAATCCAACCAGGACTCATTTATCCTTCTCCGAAGAGAAGGAGTAATCCAACCAGGACACATTAATCCTTCTCCGGAGAGAATAGGAGTAATCTAACCAGGACTCATTCATCCTTCTCCGGAGAGAAGGAGTAATCTAACCTGGACTCATTCATTCTTCGGATGAAAATTATCTGAAACTTTTTTAGTTAAGTAATATTGAGATTGTTACATTTTTTCCTTGTTGAAGTGGTTCTGAACCTTAATATTGTATATTAAATATTAGATAATTTATTTTAGTTTTATAGGTCGCATTGGAAATATGTTTATTTTTTTAGTAATTTTGATAATATGCGAAAACAAAATTCATATATTGTGATAACCCGTGATTTTTATGTTATTTCACCAAAACTTTTCTTCTTTCCATCTGAACTGGCTTTCAACTGAATATTTTTTGTAGTTTAATTTAATTTACTGGGCAACTGGAACAAAATTATCTTTGACATTTTGTAAAGGTGTAATTTTAGTATATTTAATTAAAAAATGTTATCTATCCTTTTGCAGAATAAAAAATCAATTATAACATGTCTTTGATTTGTGAAAAACTAAGAATTTAAAACATGTATTTTGGTATTTTCAGACAAAACGTTGAAAAATCTTTAGAAAATTAGAATCTTGGAAAACATGGGTTTACTGGTNAGATTTCATGAAAATTGTTCGTTGATTTTTCAAATATTCCTAAAACTGTAGAAGATTTTTTTAAATTTTGAGCATCCATAAACATTCCCTGGGGTCATGTCAGGTCCCACACAATCGGTTCAGCCCTTTTGACGTTTAGTGGATACAATCAGACAGACAGTGTATAGATGTAAACAAAATATGAAAGTAATGAACTTTTTTACCCAATTTCAAGTGAAAATTCACAAAGGTACCCCTTGTCTGATTAAAAATGGAGTTAGCCTTGTTTAGCTTTCTGACCATTAAATATTTCCAACCGAGTTTCTCTAAAAAAGTTTCTTGCGGGTTTATGAACCAGAGACGAGGAATAAAATTTACAGAATTTTACATCTTATCGAATGACAAAACGAAGTATGGAAACATAAAATATTGCTCTTGGTTGAAAGGAAGAAAAGATACAGGGTGTTCCAAAATTGACTTTTAAAATTATTGGTTTTAAGATTACAAAAAAGCAAGTTCAGCAATTTGATTGTGACCAAACTTTCTTTACAGTAATTCCCAAACCTTGTACACTAAAGCTGAGACACCCTGTTCCATAAAGTACATATGTCGCCGAGTGTACTAAAGTTGAGACAACCTGTTCAATAAAGTACATAGTTGCCGGGTGTACTAAAGTTGAGACACCCTGCTCAATAAAGTACATAGTTGCCGGGTGTACTAAAGCTGAGACACCCTGTTTAATAAAGTACATAGTTGCCGGGTGGGTTTCATGAGAAATGTTAAGAATTGATGAACTTCTGATATCTCTGATTTGAATCTTTGGGTTTGTCCATTGTTTGAATTGAAATTGGACATTACGTTATCGTTCTTTGATTGATTGTAGTTTAGAGGGGACTAAAAAAATTATTTTAACTTTTTTATTTAATTATTTTACATTGAAAATTTTTCACAAATCCGCTTTCAACTATTCTACCAATTTTTTTATTTTTATTACACAAGTTCGATATTTTGATCGGATTATTAACATAGATCCCTGGATCACGGTCAGTTTACTCAAGAACCTATACTGATCTAGTCATTTGGCAGAACATTTATGCTTTAGAGAGTAAATCCGACAATAGTTGACAATCTTGATCTCAGCTTTCTCCTTATATAGTCAATGAAAATAAATACACTTATAGTTTGATCTTAAACAAATACAGAATTAGTGGAAATTAAAACTTCATTTCTTCGTTCAACGAGTAAAGTTTGGTTCTCTTTCTCCATACAAACTATAACCTTGGTTATCTTTCTACATTCAACCTGTAAACCTTGGTTTTCTTTCTTCATTCAACCTGTAAACCTTGGTTTTCTTTCTTCATTCAACCTGTAAACCTTGGTTATCTTTCTTCATTCAACCTGTAAACCTCGGTTCTCTTTCTCCACCTAACCTATAAACCTTGGTTTTCTTTCTTCATCCAACCTGTAAACCTTGGTTCTCTTTCTTCATCAAACCTGAAAACCTTGGTTTTCTTTCTCCAGACAAGGTTGGACAAAGAGAGAGAAACAAGGCAAACATGTTGGATAAAGAAAGAGAACTAAGTTGTTCAGGTTGGATCAAGGAAAACCTTGGTTCTCTTTCTCCATCCAACCAGTAGACCATGGTTCTCTTTCTTAATCCCACCTGAAAACATTAATTATCTTTATTCAGCCAACTTGTAAACCTTTGTTCTTTTTCTGCTTCCAGCTTGTAAACCTAAGTTCTCTTTCTTCGTACAACCTCTATCCCTTGGTTCTCTTTCTCTATGCAACTTCTAAACCATGATTATCTTAGTCCAACCTGCGTCCAACCTGTAAACATTGGTCCTTTTCTTCATTCAACCTGTAAACCTTGGTTTTCTTCATCAAACCTGTAAACCTTGGTTTACTTTCTCCACCAAAATTTAAACTTTGGTTCTCTTCCTTCATCCAACCTGTAAACCTTGGTTTTATTTCTTCATCCAACCTGTAAGCCTCGGTTCTCTTTCATCATCTAACCTAAAAACCTTGTATATTTTTCCTCCATCCAACCTGTAAACCTTGGTTCTTTTTCTTTCTACAACCTGCAAACCTTGGTTCCCTTTCTTTATCCAACCTTTATTCTCGTTCTTAACCTTTAAACCTTGGTTCTTTTTCTCCATCCCACCTGTAAACCTTGGTTTTATTTCTTCATCCAATCTGTAAACCTTGGTTCCCTTTCTTCACCCAAAAGTTGGCCTTGGCTTTATTTCTTCATCCAACCTGTAAACATTGGTTCTATTTCTCAATTCAACTTGTAAACCTTGGTTCTCTTTATTCACCCAACCTGTAAACCTTGGTTCTCTTTATTCATCCAACCTATAAACATTGGTTCTATTTCTCAATTCAACCTGTAAACCTTGGTTCTCTTCCTTCAACCAACCCGTAAACCTTGGTTCTCTTTATTCACCCAACCTGTAAACTTTGGTTCTTTTTCTTTCTATAACCTGTAAACCTTGGTTCCCTTTCTTTATCCAACGTTGGTTCTTGTTCTTCACTCTAACTTTAAACCTTGGTTCTTTTTCTCCATCCCACCTAGGTTCTCTTTCTTCATTCAACCTGTAGATTTTGGTTCTCTTTTTCATCCAACCTGTAAACCTTGGTTCTCTTTCTCCATTTAACCTGTAAACCTTGGTTCTCTTTCTTCATCCAACCTGTAAACCTTGGTTCTCTTTCTTCATGTCAACCTAATGACCTTGGTTCTTTCCCTTTATTCACCCAATCTATAAACCTTGGTTATTATTCTTTCTACAACCTGTAAACCTTAAGGTTCCCTTTCTTTATCCAATATTGTTCTCTTTCTTCATCCAACCTGTAAACCTTGGTTCTCTTTCTTCATTCAACCTGTTGATTTTGGTTCTAGTTCTTTATTTAACCAGTAGATTTTGGTTCTAGTTCTTCATTCAAACTGTAAACCTTGGTTCTCTTTCTCCATCCAAACAGTAAACATTGGTTTCTCCATCCAACCTGTAAACCTTGGTTCTTTTTTTTCGTCCAACCTGTAAACCTTGGTCCTTTTTCTCCATCCAGCCTGTAAACATTGGTTTCTCCATCCAACCTTTAAAGCTTGGTCCCCTTTCTTCATTCAACCTGTAAACCTTGGTTTTCTTTCTTCATTTAACCTGTAAATCTTGGTTCTCTTTCTTCACCCAATCAGTAAACCTTGGTCCCCTTTCTTCATTCAATCTGTAAACCTAGGTTCTCTTTCTCCATCCAACCTGTAAACCTTAGTTCTCTTTTTTCATCCAATCTGAAAACATTGATTATTTTTTTCACCCAACTTGTAAACCTTTGTTCTTTTTCTTCTTCCAACCTGTAAACCTAGTTCTTCATATAACCTGTAAACCTTGGTTCTAGTTCTTCATCCAACCTGTAAACCTTGGTCCTTTTCTTCATTCAAGCTGTAAACCTTGGTTCTCTTTTTTCATCCAACTAGTAAACCTTGGTTCTATTTCTTCAGTCAACCTAATGACCTTGGTTCTTTCCCTTTATTCACCCAATCTATAAACCTTGGTTATTATTCTTTCTACAACCTGTAAACCTTAAGGTTCCCTTTCTTTATCCAATATTGTTCTCGTTCTTCCCCAACCTGTAAACCTTGATTCCTTTCTTCGCCGAACCTGTAAACCGTCCTTTTCCTTTTCTCCAGATATCCATTAAACCAACCATACATGATTATCGAAACTGAAATGTCGTCTTTTTCTAAATAAAATTCGAAATTAAATTCATTGAGACCAAGAAAAAAACCTTACTTAAATATCATTCAATATATCCATCTAAATTTCAAATTTTCAAAAACTTCTCCAAAAATAATGAATTTTGACAGATCCACTGATCCAAACCAAATATTATCAGGGGTGGGAGAGTTTTATTTTGCAGACCAAACTTTTGAAAATATTTTTGAAGCTGCAAGTGCAGCCACATTTCGTGTTATCTTGAGGTTAATGTTAAGCTTTAACTATAAATAATTATTTATTGTTCGTGCTTTTAAATCTTCTGTATGTAAAATGAAATCAAGTATGGCACTATTTGCGTCGCAGACCTAGATTTTTACATATATTATATTTGCGATATGTAGTTTAAGGACACCGTTTATAAACACTTGTAAAATGTGGGTCTGTCCTAGTATACGATTTTGACCCCCCCCCAGGCCTCCCCCCTCCTATCAATTTTGTACATGCCCATTTATTTTTCAGCAAATTTATTATTATTTATTTTTTTGTTATTTAGGGTTAGGTTAGGTTAAATAAGAATAGGTTTAATGAGAGGCAAGAACCAACTGAAGACCTATAATAGTAAGGAGAAGATAAGAATAGGTTTAATGAGAGGCAAGAACCAACTTAAGACCTATTGTAGTAAGGATAAGATACGGTTTAATGAGAGGCAAGAACCAACTGAAAACCTATTATAGTAAGGAGAAGATAAGAATAGGTTTAATGAGAGGCAAGAACCAACTTAAGACCTATTGTAGTAAGGATAAGATAAGGTTTAATGAGAGACAAGAACAAACTGAAGACCTATTATAGTAAGGAGAAGATAAGAATAGGTTTAATGAGAGGCAAGAACCAACTGAAGACCTATGAAGATAAGAATAGGTTTAATGAGAGGCAAGAACCAACTGAAGACCTATAATAGTAAGGAGAAGATAAGAATAGGTTTAATGAGAGGCAAGAACCAACTGAAGACCTATTGTAGTAAGTATAAGATAAGGTTTAATGAGAGGTAAGAACCTTCTGAACACCTATTGTAGTAAGTAAAAGATATGAATAGGTTTAATGAGAGGAAAGAACCAAATGAAGACCTATTGTAGTAAGTAAAAGATAAGGTTTAATGAGAGGCAAGAACCAACCAAAAAAATATAAAAAATTTAAATTAAAGGAAAAGGAAATGAAATAAAAGGATGAGAGGAATAGACTTACTAAAGACCTATTGTAGTAAGGATAAGATAAGACTAGGTTTAATGAGAGGAATAGACTTACTAAAAACCTAATGTAGTAAGGATAAGATAAGACTAGGTTTAATGAGGGAATGGACTAACTAAAGACCTATTGTAGTAAGGATAAGATGAGACTAGGTTTAATGAGAGGAATGGACTAACTAAAGAACTATTGTAGTAAGGATAGGATAAGATTAGGTTTAATGAGAGGAATGTAATAACTAAAGACCTATTGTAGTAAGGAGAAGATAAGATTAGGTGTAATGAGAGGAATGGACTAACTAAAGACCTATTGTAGTAAGGATAAGATAAGATTAGGTTTAATGAGAGGAATGTACTAACTAAAGACCTGTTGTAGTAAGGAGAAGATTAGGTTTAATGAGAGGAATGTACTAACTACGGACCTATTGTAGTAAGGAGAAGATTAGGTTTAATGAGAGGAATGTAATAACTACAGACCTATTGTAGTAAGGAGAAGATTAGGTTTAATGAGAGGAATGGACTAACTAAAGACCTATTATAGTAAGGATAAGATAAGAAAAGGTTTAATGAGAGGAATGGACTAACTAAAGACCTATTGCAGTAAGGAGAAGATGAGAAGAGGAGTAAGACGAGGATGTGTAAGACTACGAGGAGCTGTTGTTGGAATAGATGATGAAGATGATTCAACTTTCACTGTCACGGTCGACAACAAGACTTTCCATTTCCAGGTAAAATTATTTTTTTCTCACTTTTTACTCTGTCAAAGGTTTTTACTTCAGTTTCTTGGGATCATTTTGTTCCCGTTTCAGATTCATTGCGTTCCTTGTCATTTCATTGTGTTCCTTGTCAGGTTCCTTGTAAGGTCCATTATGCTCCTTGTCAGGTTAATTGTGTTCCTTGTCAGGTTCATTGTATTCCTTGTCAGGTTCATTGGGTTTCCTTGTAAGGTTCATTGTGTTCCCTGTCAGGTTCATTGTGTTCCTTGTCAGGTTCACTGTGTTCCCTGTCAGGTTCGCTGTGTTCCTTGTCATGTTTATTGTGTTCCTTGTCATGTTCATTGTGTTCCTTGTAAGGTTCATTGTGTTCCTTGTCATGTTCATTGTGTTCCTTGTCATGTTCATTGTGTTTCTTGTCATGTTCATTGTGTTCCTTGTCAGGTTCACTGTGTTCCTTGTGTTGTTCATTGTGTTCCTTGTCAGGTTCATTGTATTCTTGTCAGGTTCATTGTGTTCCTTGTCAGGTTCATTGTGTTCCTTGTCATGTTCATTGTGTTCTTTGTCAGGTTCATTGTATTCCTTGTCAGGTTCATTGTATTCCTTGTCAGGTTCATTGGGTTTCCTTGTCAGGTTCATTGTGTTCCTTGTCATGTTCATTGTATTCCTCGTCAGGTTCATTGGGTTTCCTTGTAAGGTTCATTGTGTTCCTTGTAAGGTCCATTGTGTTTTTTGTCCGTTCCATTGTGTTTCTTGTCAGTTCCATTGTGTTCCCTGTCAGGTTCATTGTGTTCCTTGTCAGGTTTATTGTGTTCCTTGTCAGGTTCATTGTGTTCCCTGTCAGGTTAAATTTGTTCATTTTCGATTTCCTTTGTCTTTTGTGTTAGTTTCGAATTTATACTGTTTCTTGACAATTTTATTTTGTCCCAGTTTCACGTGATTACTGGGGTCGATCAGCAATATCAGGAAAGAGTTCTGAAATTCCCCCCCCCCCCTGGTTGGAGAACCCAGACCGTCATCGGGAAACACCCGGTCTACATATATTGAGTCTTTAATTTGTTGAGTTCTCTGTCGAATTCCTTTAGTTCCTATTCGAGTCTTTGTCGAAATCTACGTTAAAGTTCTTGTTTTGTGTTGAATTGTTTTCCAATTGTATCTTCAGGCGAAGGACGCCGAGGAGAGAGAGAAATGGATTCGAGCTTTAGAGGACACAGTTCTTAGACATAATCAGATGAAAAGAAGGTCCGTCATATATTCATTCTTTAATATTATCATCTATTTTCTTGTATCCTAAGTGTATTTCTATGTGTATTTTTTAAAAATAGGGTGTTATCAATTTTTGAGGTGTTTAATCATCCAATTTTAAAAGAAGATTTTTTTTAAGAATTATATTTTTTGCCTCAAAGAAAAATTTTTCAAAGTGTATGCAGGAACATTTGCGCGCCACGACTTTTGTTAGGGGTTTTCACTGAATTCATGAAAAAATTATCCAAATTTTTTTAATTCTGTGAAACATATACCCCTCACAAGAATCTTTACTTTTCCTCCATTATTTTCTCAACCTTTTGTTGATGTTAGAGAATTATTATTGTTAATACATCTAGGGTTATTGGTAATATGATATTCTATTGTCCAGTGTGTACTCTACAATATTAAAACAGCTGTTAATCGAGCAGATGATTTATAAACTATTGTTTTTATATTGTGAATAATCAGAGGTAAAACAGACACACCTATTTAGTTAATATACTAATAATACTAGACTCAAATAGTTAACCTTGTATTGTTCGTTTGTACGGATGGGATGGGGATGTTTCTATCAACAAGTAAAACGTTATGTTATCTAAATTTGAATATTAACCTGTGGATTACCTAAAATCATTGTTTGTTTTTCTGTTTTCTGTTTTTATGTTCAATCATAACTCTTAAACCCCTTGATCGTTAATTTGCCTCAAATTTTGATTGGGTTACTCATTAGAACGACAGAAATGTTCTTAGCTTGGTTTTAAAATTCTAAGTGGAGTGGGTTGACTCTCAACGGGAAGACTTATATTTCAGATAATGCTGGGTTCCCAAGCTAATATGACTAATTCAATAATTTAATATTTATCAATATTTTGAATGTTTTTGTTTAGATCTGCGTCCAGTTCCCGCAGGGTTGGTGTTAAAATGGAGGATTTTGAACGGAAGCTGTCTGAAACAGATGCTTACCTTCAGCTTCTTATTGATCAAAATACAGTCTTGCAGACCAAGGTAAATATTAGTTAAAAATAATTTTTTAAGTACACTTAGCTCTTCTTAAATCAGTGCTTAGGATCCATTTAATTTTGATGCGGGTCCGGATCCGGGTCATTCCTTTAAGATTTACTGAATTTTTTAACAAAAAATAATTTTCAAATTTTCTCTTTTATTTCAAAAGTTCAGAGTTGGGTTTTAGGAGTAAAAAAGTTTTTTTTTCAGTTTTTGGTTGATATTTTACCCCTTGAATCCGGATCCGTGGATCCGCATATTTTTGCGGATCCGGATCCAGGAAGCAAAAATCTTGCGGATCCAACGGATCAGGATACCAAGAACTGCCTTAAATGCAATAAAATGTAGCTTTGTACCAGTGAGATTGAGATTAACTCATTTAGACCGATTTAAATTAGTTTAAATTGTTCATTATAACCATGAATTTGTTTAAACCAGTTCTGGAGTACGATATGAGCAGTTTGAATCTCTTACATAAGTAAATCTAAACGTCCTGTAAGGTTTCTAAAAAAATAATTGTAATACCGTATTTTACTAAGATAAGAACCTGGTGTTGTAAACCAGGTTCCTTGAATGGAGTAGAACAATTTGTAGAATCATTAGGACTAATTTTATTTCCTTTCCAGATTCATTAGATCCACATTTTGGATCCGGATCCGCAAAAATATAAGGATCCATCTAAACCTTAAATTTTGCTAATAATACTAACAAAAATTTCCACATTTCTGAATGGTTTACCAAGTTTCAGCAAGAAAATAAGCAAAAAATGTTTGTACATTTTTCATTTTTCATTCGTCAAAAATCAGTAAATCTTGAAGAATGTTCGGGGCCTGGATCCGAATTTTTTTTTTCCAGGGCGGATCATTCCTGGATCCGGATCTGCATCAAAATGAAATGGATCCTAAGAACTGCTTTACTCAATAAGTAAAAAAATCTATCTACCAAAGGGGTTACACTTATCGATTATTAGTTACTTGAATGAAGCAAATATCTTAAAGTAGACACAACCTGTCTTATAATTAGAGATTAAAATGATATTTAAATAAAATGTAGAAATTCAACTTGGATTGATGAGGTAACATTCTATTTTACAAGGCTGATGCATGTACGGAGGAGGAGAGTAAAGAGAAATATGTCTCCCTGTCAGATCGTGTCAATGATATGGTCGAGACAGTCAAGCATGCCATCGTCCTGCTTCAGATAGCTAAGGTAAGTTTTTGTAATTCTAGACTTTTCGGACCATTTTTAAGAATTAAAAAAAAACTTTATCATGTGGTTGAATGTATGGTTCAGAAATCGGAGTTTTATCCATTCCATTGGGACTTAATCCAGATCTGGATTCAGCTCTTTTTCGTTCTTTTTTCGGTTTATTTATAAATAAAAAGTCTGAATTGGTCCGTTCGAAAATGTTTTCAAAGAAAAAAAAGTTTTCAGTATATTTCATCACCTGTTTTCGGAGCCAGATTAGAAGCGATGTATGTTTATTTGATTTTTAAATATTTAAATTTTAATTATTTTTACTTTTTGGTTTTAGAACGCATCTTGTCCTCCGGAGGGAAGCGATGATCTTGTGATGGTTCATTCTACTCCAGAGATAGGTCAACATGAATCTTCTCAGTTCTATACAAGGTACTAAACCAGGAGGGCTATATCGAATGCATTGTACAATGTACATCTTGTGAAATGTAAGCAGGGGTCAAGGGTTCGTGGGATTTTTTTACTCCAACTCTATCCGAGAACTTAACATTTGTTTTTACACTCCGCTTTACTTTCATAACCTTAAACAGGTTATCCAGCGTAGCACAGTCATAGTTTTTCCGATGTACTCCAGAAACCATGGATTCAGGGGGTTATACCACCATTTTTGGCGGAGATATTGAAAAACTTTTCGTATATTATCAGAATATCTAAAATTTCTTTATTTTAGTGCTGAGGATGCATTTTCTGATCGTATTGTGGAGGGTGTAGTGGAGGGTAGTGAGTGTAGAGAGAGACGTAGCCAAGAGATTAATCAGGTAAACTAGAGGAACCATCTCTCAGGTAAACCTGGAGACTAGAGGAACCATCTCTCTGTCTCAGGTTAAACCAGAGACTAGAGGAGCCATCTCTCAGGTAATCCTAAAGACTAGAAGAACCATCTCTTTGTCTCAGGTTAAACCAGAGACTAGAGGAACTATCTCTGTCACAGGTTAATTAACCCAGAGAATAGAGGAACCATCTATTGGGTGAATTTTGCGATTAAAGGAATCAAATATCTGCTGAAAGACTGGGTCACGATGTTTGGTGTTTTTCTAGTATTTTCATAAATAGTACATAGATTTTATTATACTCTAGGTGTGTTGAACGAGTACATAATTTTGTTTATGTACTCTAGGTGTGTTGAACTAGTACATAATTTTGTGTATGTACTCTAGGTGTGTTGAACTAGTACATAATATTGTGTATGTACTCTAGGCGTGTTGAACTAGTACATAATTTTCTGTATGTACTCAAGATTTGTTGAAATAGTACATAATTTTGTGTATGTACTCTAGGTGTGTTGAACTAGTACATAATTTTGTGTATGTACTCAAGATTTGTTGAAATAGTACATAATATTGTGTATGTACTCTAGGTGTGTTGAACTAGTACATAATTTCGTGTATGTACTCTAGGTGTGTTGAACTAGTACATGAAGAAATGCAGAGAATAATCCAACATTGTGGGAATGAGGTCCAACAGGAAATGTTAAGGTAAGAGTGTTAATATTGTAATTGTATATACTATATATATATATATATATATAGATCATTCAAAGCTCGAAAACAGAACATTTTAATTTCAAGGATGCAATTGATTATATTTACGTGAATTAGTTTTCGTGGGACAAAGTTTTTATTTTCCAATCTGTCCAGGTGTTAAGGTCTGCTGTGTCCCCGAGGTCGGGTATGTCGACACTGATGAATAATTCTATACCTGCAGTCTCCTACTCATCCTCAGACGACGATGAAGAAGACTTTTTTGATGCAGAGGTTAATTTTTTATCTATTATACAAAATTAAGTTTATTTTTGTTTGACAAAAAAATAACGTAATATCAAGTATTCACAGATTCACATCTATAATGTCCACTACTGTCTGAGTAAAAATAATGAAAATATCCTCGTTTTTCTATCTTAAAATTTCTAATTTCTTTCTGTGGTTTCTCCACAACGATAACTTGCGCTTCTATACTTAAATACAAAGAACGTCATTTACAGAATTGAACATTTTTGAAGATGAAAAACACCGATTTTGGTAAGACATTAGCTTTAAAGGGTACTGCGGTGAATCTTTTTGAATAGAAGATTTTCAGTCTTTTAAATGTCAAATTTATCAAACTTTGAGAAAAAATATATTTTATAAAACTTTATTTTTGATAAACAATGATTATTTTTATTTTCCTGTTTCAAGGACGACGATAATTTATCCCCTAAAGATGGCGGAGAAAATATCCGCGACGATGTTGAATCTAGAACAGAATCCAGTCAGGACTTAGTGAACCCCGTGAGCCCCTTAACACCCTCGGAGGTTGACTGGGACGCATTGTACGAGGAGGATGAGGAGGAGGATGAGGTTGATATGAAGTCTCATGGATCAGTTATAACGCATCTTTTATCTCAGGTTGGCACAATTTTTAGTAATCGTGCAGGATAAACCCTAATTAAAGTCGTCTTTGTTTAATATTTTTATTAGAAACTAGTTTGGAAACCCAACTTTAAACAGAAGTTTGAAGAAAAAAAATCCACACCAAGCTAGTTTTAACGAGTTTCTCATGAGTTATGATCGGAATGGAAAACAAACAGAGATTCCTACTTTATACTTTATGTATACTGTAGATGTAGATTGTTTTGAATTATAGATTTTGTAAATTTTTAACGGGTTGTTCTGATTTATCTCTGAAAATATTCAATGTCCAAAGCAAATTTTCAGAATTATATAAGAGTGGAAAATTTCAAAATTCGGATCGAAGTTTCTAATTATAAGACTTTTACTGGTCATAACCGTAGAATAATAGTTTTCCAACAATTTAAAAATGTTAGAATCATGATAAAGAATCACCCTTTCTCATTTTAAATTTTTGCTTCAATATTTAGGTGAGGATCGGGATGGATTTAACAAAGATCGTTCTTCCAACCTTTATCCTTGAGCGTCGATCCTTGCTAGAGATGTACGCAGACTTCTTCGCACACCCGGATATATTCGTCGAGATCGCAGAGAAGAAAACACCGGAGGAGAGGATGGTTCAGGTCAGATATCGATAAATAAAGTTGGAAAATCATGGAAAAAATTTTACCTTATAAAACCCTGAAAATTCTCGTTGTTAAAATGATTTCAGGTTTTTGTATTTAAGATGAAAATGATCGATCAGTTTTTTGGTTAACTTTCAGTTTAATATTTTAGTCGACTGAAAAGCATACAAATAAATAATTGTGAATTTACTTTCTGGACAGAACTCGCAAAACAAGAAAAAGATATTTTGATTTATTAGCTTAAGTAAAAAATGTTTTATTTCTCAAGGTTTTAAAATGGTATCTCTCTTCCTTCCACGCAAGCAGGAAATCCTCCGTGGCCAAGAAACCTTACAATCCTATCATCGGAGAGATGTTCCGTTGTCATTGGAACCTACCGGAGCCGGAGACGAAGCAACCAGGAGCTCAACCCGTTCCCGGAGTCCCTATTCCCTGGTGTTCACAGAACGATCTGGTCTTCATTGCGGAGCAGGTTGGAATCATCAAATTTTTATATTAAACTCATCGTGGATAGTAATCATTTTAATTTTATTAACAAAGAGGGATTGAGACTCGTATAGAGTAGGTTTATATTAAAAGTGTCAGAAATGGTTCAGTTCCGGACCAACCACAGAGCAGTAAGTCTCCTTTCGGGATTATGGGGGCCCGGATTTGACTTTAGGCGGCTATCTACATTCTACACGGTGGTAAATAGCGCCCTGGAGGAAGTCTTCGGGTTCCACTTTTGTTTCCCTTTCAGAAATCCACTTGATTTAATTTGATGTTTATAATATGTATCCAATTGGATACGTTATGTTATGGTGGTAAAAGAGTGCCGGTCCAATTTCACTGGACGACAGATTGTCTTAAATAATAAAAAAAAATATATTTATAACAGTCATTAATTATTAGGTGTCGCATCATCCTCCTGTGAGTGCCTTCTATGTTGAGTGTGGAGCAAGAAAGATATCATTTAATGGGCATATTTACACAAAATCATCATTTCTCGGGGTCTCAGTAGCAGTACATAATCTAGGTCAGTAATATGATCTACGTCCATTTATTAGAATAGCATATTCATAGCGATAAATTTTGTACCTGTGAACAAATTACGAAGTTATTATAATTTTTGATAATTTTCAATTGTGGTTTCTCTTTGAAAATTACTCGTGGATTTATGTAGCAGAGAGCAGGAATGAATTGCATATTTATTTATAACGAATGGCCTCATTTGTCCTCTATATAAGCGTAAAGGATACCGCATGTAACTTTTAAAGTGAGGCATCATTTATATATCCTTGTCTTTCAAAAAATATTATGGACAAATATAGTTCTCTATTTATTTTATTTTCCTTCAGGAGAAGGACGGGTTTCCTTGCAGGAGAGCGGAGAGGATTACGTTGTTACCTTCCCTTCAGGATACGGGAGGGGTATTCTAACCACTCCTTGGCTGGAACTAGGAGGGAAATGTGAGATAACTTGTCCACAGACAGGTTATAGGTAGGTTACTTGTTTGGATTGGATTGGATTTGGCAGTATTGATGTTTTGGCATTAAAAGGATGGCAGCCTAAGAAAATCAATGTTCTTAAGCATTTAATATTTGGAATCTATGCCCGGTATTTGTAGCTATTTTTTATCTGTTTCTCCATAATTGTTCCTTTTTTAATAAATACTTTTTTTAACCAATGAATTTATTTAAGTTAATGATACCATCAATTTTTTTTTATTTTATTGTAATCCGGCTTCTTCCTGTCCTTGTTCATGGAAATCAAGAATTTTGTTAGAAACAGTTTTTTATCATGTATTTGATGTTTAGGGCTGATATAGATTTTAAAGTAAAACAGTTCTGGAGCAATGAGGTTAATAAAATCAGTGCTGAGGTGTATGCTAAGGATACGAAGAAGCCACTAGTCAAGGTTAGTCCTATCGGCATCAAAGGTTATAGGAACTGTAAGTGTAATTTCAAGTGACCTTTCATCCAAAGATGGCACTGCCCGATTTACAACGGTTCCCTTGAAACCTTAATCTGAACAAAGATGTGGAAGATAACTTCGTTTTCCTCTGACAAAAAGTGATTAATTATGTTTAGACCAGACAAAGCGTTTAAGGGTACCGTTGTAAATCAACAATTGCAATCTTTACTTATAGGATCACTTGAAATTATACTAACAGTCCCTTTAAATGAGAAAATATTAAAGAAAGAATTTGACCCCCCTAAACCATGTTTATGTATTTCTAACTGTATCATAGCCTAGTAACAGCATCATATTAAATGTGTCTATAATTTATTTGAATGTTTAAAATTCAATACATACAAGTACCAAGGCATTAATAGATTCAAACCTTTCTGTGAGAATTAAAAGGGTAAAGAATATATGAATAACATTTGATCTTTAAAAGCTCAGTAAACCACATTAAAAAAACTTTAATACTCGTTTTGTCAGATGACTCATGGGAAATGCAAAACCAAAAACAAATTTTTGTTAAAGATTGAAACTCTGACCGCTTCAAATGATGCCTAAGCAATCCCTATAAAATATGATTTTATTTTATATAACAATAATCAATGATCAAGGTTGAAGGAGAATGGAACGGTAAGATGACCGGTAAATGGCAGAACGGGAAACAAGAAACATTCCTGGATGTAACACAGCTCCCGACCTGCAGGAAGAACGTCAAGCCAGTTGCGGACCAGGAGAAGTACGAATCAAGGTAATTATTAAACATTAATTTTGTATAAAAATGTTTGTTCTTTGCTTTTGTATTTTCTTTTTTTGATTTGATTAGAGTAACAAATTAACAATCTTGACAAATTTTTCATTCGACTCCATTAAAATGGTTTATCGGAGTTTTAAATATTTTTACGTTTTTTTAATGTTTATCAGTGCACTCATTTAAAGATTTATTTTTTAGACGTCTTTGGCGTGAAGTAACTGCTGGTCTCAAATCTGGTGATATTGAGGCTGCTACGGAAGCTAAATGTAGCCTCGAGCATAGACAAAGGACAGAGGCTAAGCAGAGGAAGGAGGACGACGTGAAGTGGGAGAATAGGATGTTTAGTCCTGTCGGAGAGAATTGGTATTTCACACAGTCTCTAGGAAGCAGGATATAATTGTCTTGTAGTTTCTAGATAGCAACGTCTATTCAAGGTTATATTTAAGACATCAAAGTCGTTGAGAACTCTCGGTAGCTAAGTTTATTTAGTGGAGAGGGAAACTTTTGAATGAGATAGATTTATATAAACTAGATAGATAGGTCGTTTGTGATGAAGTTCAGCATCTCTTGAAAAAAAACCCTCACATTTCCTTAAATCTTTCTGGGTTGGGTGTTAGCAAAATACCTAATTCATAAATTTCTAACTCTAAACATATCTTCCTGTATGCGCGTTAATTTCTACTTAGAAATATAATCTAAAAACCTTTCGGTCCTAACTTTATTAATCAACGGGTTGTCTTTTTATAACAATAATCGTTTTTTGGATAGAATTATTTAAAATAGTTGAAAATCATATTAACAAATGCGCGAAATTATTTCTCCGAAATCCTCCAAGTTGGCTAACTTGTACGAATACACCAATCAAATTTAAAGTCAGTAATAGAAAAGTAGTGAAAGAGGGCAGACCGAAATTAACTTTTAAAATTAACTTAGAAATATAATCTAAAAACTTTTCGGTCCTAACTTTATTAAACAACTATTTGTTTTTTATAACAATAACTATAATAGCAAGGCATGTTATCACTTAGCTACCTAGACTTTTCTGAGACTTACCCATCGAACAATCTCTTGGAATTTAAGAAAACTAAAGCTGTTTGTTCAAAACCGAAATAAGATTTTTCAACTCGCCATTTCGGCAATAAAATCCATCTATTACAGTTATTAAATCTTTAGAGCCGTTCATCAAACAATATTTTTAAATCTCGTATTCAGCAATCAGCATAATTTCTTATAGTCGAAGCAATTTATCTGTACACTTGTACGCTAGTAGTTACACCAACATGTAGAATGCAAACATTGAACAATTTAGAAGATTTTTGATATCAAAATGACTTTCCAGCGCGCCCCGAACTGAGATTATTAATTTTCTCAGAAATAGATTTGTGTCATGAAATTATCAATAAGGACTATTTATGATTTATAAAACGTAAAATGAACAATTTTTCACCACTACTGTAATGTTAGGTGGTATGTTAGAGGGACTATTAAGCAATCAATTTTTATTTTTTTACGTAACACAGTATGGCTGGTTTAAGTATTTTTTTTACCTTTTAAGTTTTACATTTATTACTTTTATAATTAAGATTGCTGACAAACGTTCCCCATCCATAAATCAAAAGTCTTGATCTGTTAGAAGCTATCAGCTATTAGGAATAAATTAGACTGTTATCGTCATTCTGTGCTGGGCCTTTAGAAATCTGCGAGTCACTTTATTGATCATAAAGAATACTACCTTTAAATTATATCTCATAATTTTTAATATCATTAATTGATGCATTCTTTTGTGATCGATGTGAATATTTGTAAAATTACAGATTTTTATCTCAACTAGACTTAAACATATGATAAGGCCACATTACAATATATTACAGACAGATAATGTTTTTCTTTTCATTCAATTGTTTAATAATGAACAATAAAATTATCGTTTATTCTTCATTTACGCATTTAAAAATATTTATTATCTAAACATACAAACAAAATTATTTTTATTTCTGTTTTAATTTATTGTGATAAGTTTGTGATAAAAATATATATGTTCAACTCGTTGTACCATAATATTAAATAAAATTTAATTATAAAGAAAATTAAAATCTACAGAATGTGACCACCCCATTTTCAAACTATATCACGGGTGTACGGACGGAGGTTCGAATGGCGCGCATGGCAGATTTGAAGATATCTTTTAAAGAATATACTGGCTTTCTCTGGGTTGGATCTTAACAATTTTACTCTGTTACATTTTAGTGTGAAAAAATATCAATATAAAACTATATTTTAGTATAATTGTTAAAAGAAAGGCTTGTGTTTTCATTGAACTGAAGAAATTATGTTTAAATTTAAAAAGTCCTGTATATAAATTGTCGCGATTATTATGTACATTTTGCAACATTATTTTTTCGCGAACATTTAATGACATTTTGTGAAAATGTCTTGTTATAAAATTTCTTGATTTCAGATAAAAGTGAAGTGAAAAATGGAGAGTCTAATCCCTGTAATCAACAAACTGCAGGAGAGAATTCAAATCGACATGAAAAAATTAATTATGATAACTAATAGTAAATAACTTGGTAATTTTCTAGGGAACGATTTTTTAAATCATCTTAGTCCTTAAACTCTACCACAAATGAGTGACGAAGCGAATTTTTATCCACATAATCTGCCAGAAAAAAGCATCTTAGCCCTTAAAATCTGCCATAAACCGCATTTTTATCCATAAAATCTGCCAAAAAAGCATCTTAGCCCATGAAATCTGCCACATAACGTATTTTTATCCATAAAATCTGCCAGATAAGCGTCTTAGCCCATAAAATCTCCTACAAACCGCGTTTTTTTTACAGAATCTGCCAGATAAGCATCTTAGCCCATAAAATCTGCCACAAAACGCATTGGTCTTTAAAATCTGCTACATGTGAATGCGTAAAACTTGCCACCAAATCTCGAGAGATCCCTGAAAAGTGTGATAGTGTATACTTGAACTATGAGATTATTATGCACATAAAAATAATCTGATGAGGAAAAAATGTAATAATGGAAATTCTTAAACGAAATGAAATAATCATGATGTATTCTTGGTAATTTCCTAGTATAAGATTTTTGGACAGGAGCGTGTAAGAATATATATTCTTCAACTAGGGTAATAATTTCCATTCTTTAATGCTTGGAGCGTGTAAGAATAAACATTCTTTCACGCTCTGACCGTGTAATAATTTCCATTCTTACGCGGTCTGAGCGTTATAGAATGAAAATTCTACACCTACAGTGAAAGAATAAGCATTCTTAAACGCCAGGAAACGAACAATATTGCAAAGTAGGTTTACTACTATGGAACCGAACAGATATGATATAATACAAACTCTTTTATATTTTGGAAATTTGGTATTTTTACAGATTTACATGTACAGAATCCAGTCAGTCTTATTCTTGCACTTATTGTTCTCCGAAGCTAAAACTTCTTTCTTTGTCAAATTATTTAATATATCATTTAACATAACTTCATTGAAGGCAGAAAGCCAAGTTCAACCTTCAGATAATTATTGTGAAAGAGCTGTAGATGGGCATTAACCTAGTTCTTTTTTTTAAACATTATAGTTTCAAGTATCTAAATTATCATTTGCTTTTCTTACATGATGCCCAATTTGTGGCAAAAAAAACTATTCGTTTTTGGTATTTTTTTACATTTTCCTTCAGGAAAAAATTCTTCAGAGTTTTAAAAAAGCAAACTTTTAATTTTACATGGATACAGAGGCGTATTCAGGGTTGGGGGGGGGGGCTAATAGGGGCTTAGCCCCCCCATGGACATGCGAAATCTATGGGTTTCAAGGGGTTTTCAAGTCCCAACTGGTGCTGAGCCCCCCTGGCCAATAATTTAACACGCCCCTGCGGCCTGCATCGATACACTTAAAATGTTGGATCCTTTACAAGTTCATAGTATTTGTGTGGTACCTATTCCCATCATACTAGCTGCATGTTGTCATTTTAGTCTCATTCTTTGTGGATAACCCTGTACGTACATGTTTAACTTGTGGTTTGAACCTCTAATGATGACAGGATGTTTTTAATACTGTTGGTGCCGACGCCATACAACTTCCACAGATCGTTATTGTCGGCAGCCAAAGCTCCGGCAAAAGTTCTGTCATTGAGAGTCTCGTCGGCCGCAGTATTTTGCCCCGGTAAGTAATTACTTGGTCTAGGGCATTTTTTTGTCAGATTTTTAATTATAATTAAAAAAGTTATGGTTCTTGGACAAATTTGTTTACAAATTAAAGATTAAATCCATCTTATCAAAACATCTTTTTTATTTTTTGAGTGACATATCTTACTCTTCACATTTCTTTAGTGATATTAATTCTAAACACACCAAATAAGTAAAATTTAACATTTTAATTTTTAAAGTAAAACAACTTTTTCTTTAGATCTACTAGATATGTTATAAACAATAATAAACATCATACCATATTTCAGTCTGAAATTCAAAATCACTCAATTATGTTTTAATTTGTACAATATTCCTAATTGAGTAATATGAATTCTAATTTATTTTAGAGGAACAGGCATTGTGACAAGACGACCGTTAATCCTTCAACTTGTTTACTGTCCAAGGGATGACCGTCAACACAGGTGAGTTATTATTATTTTACAATCTGTCAGGGGTGTATATTTGCTTGAAAATAATTGTTTTCTCCAGAAATATGTTTGCGCGTAATTATTTTTTTTTGTGGTTTTATACGCTTAATTGTGAAAATTAAAGGATTTTTAGGGAATAATATAAAGTTCAGAAAATATTAATTACGAAAATATTTTTTTAAAATTTTTTAATCACCATGAGCTAGACATTTAGTGGAAAGTTTTGTAAATTGTATTAACATGAATTTTCATATTTTAAACCCTTTTTTACTAAATCCAATCATATTTTGGATTTCAAACTTTCGTCCTTAAGATTGTATAAAAATGTTTAGATCAGCTGAGAAGGGAACAATTGATTGTGAGGAGTGGGTTGAATTTTTACACACCAAAGACAAGGTAAATAGTTTTGTTATTTAAAAAGAAATCAAATCAAATATTTATTACATAAATTATTTTGAGCAAAATTAATATCACACAAGAAAAAATTCTCATCAGGGGAAAAATCTTGTGGGCCAGGTTTTCAGAAGAAAAAAAAAACCCTGTAGTAATCTTTCTTTTAATACCCTTAATTCTTGTTTGGGTGATTCACTTGAAACCCACAAAGTTAAACATAACTTTCAATTTATCTTATCTTGTATTATCTTTGTATTTTTTGTATATTTTATAAATTTATTATTTATAACACTGTTATTTTGGTTCGCAGTGTTAAAAAGGTTTTTGACAGAAATGTTCTTTTTATCGAGAAGGTTCAAGTCTTTTTAGATTTAATTTTGTCCCTAGCTTTAGCGAGAGACACAATATAATCTAAAAAGGCGAGAACCTTCGAGATATAGAGATAACTTAAGGCAAACAACTTTAAAGCACGTCGTGGTAAAATAACAGTGTTATGGGTAATTTTATGAAACTTTTGTTTACTTGTCTTATTTCAATGGCTATTTCTAGATCAAATAAGCTTTGCAATATGAAGTTCATTTATTTTCGTTTCAATTGAAAAAAAATATATTGGAAATATCCCAAATTTTTTGGAGAAAATTAAATTGACGACAAAATGAGTAAGAATGATACAAGTACACAATAGTTTCATAAAATTCCTTACAGAGGTGTTGGTTATTATTGATACTTTCGATATAGAGTGAACAATCACTTTAATATTATTATCCTGTAGATCTACACGGACTGGGATGAGGTGCGGAAGGAGATAGAACGTGAGACTGACAGGATGGCTGGAGGGAACAGAGGAATATGTCCTGAAGCCATCTCTCTTAAATTCTACTCTGTATCTGTTCTCAGTTTAACTATGGTGGATCTACCAGGCCTGACGAAGGTGAAATGGTTTATAATCCGTATTTCATTAAAATAAGTGACCCTTCATTTGTAGATTGGTGTGTCCGATTCACACCTTTAACTGATCAAGGATAATGGACTTTCTTTAGTATCCACAGAAACACTTATTTGTTGAACACCTTGTTTGCAAGTTAAAAAAAAAATATTAACATTTTTAAAAACCGCGTTAGCATAGAATATTAAGTACAACTTTACAAGTAGTGTCAGATAAGATCTTTGTTGATTGATTTTACATAGAGAACTGATTTAAAAATACGTGAACACACCCTTTATTTACTGTGTTTAGGTGGCGGTTGGTGATCAACCTGACGATATAGAAGCACAGATCCGTAATCTTATTTTTAAATTCATCCTGAATCCAAATTCTATAATCCTGGCCGTTAGCCCGGCTAATATGGACATGGCCACCTCGGAGAGTCTAAAGATCGCTCGAGATATCGATCCTGATGGTCGGAGAACACTAGCGGTCATCACGAAACTTGATCTCATGGATGCAGGTCATTTCTTAAAACAACAGCAGGATAGTGTTTAAAGAGCTCAGTAATTTGATTAAGTCAAAAATAATTGTGTACAATGCACACCCCTCTCTTGCTCTCTTTTAACAGGCATTTTCATTTATAAACGTTTATTTTTTTCCAAATTTTAAGTTTTAGCAACATGCAGAAAATGAATTAGATGATGGTCGACGTAATTAAACAGGGTGCTATCACGTCTGCAAACACCTTGTCACAACTCTTGTTTTACATAATTTTTTTCGCCTCACTTCTTGTTCTTCAATTTTCTTCTTTTGATGTAACTTCCATCCATGCTATTGGTTAAATTTTGAAAGAAAAGTTTTGTTGGACGTCTCAATAATCACTGATATATTATTGTCATTTATAATTTCGTCCATTACTCCTCCGAGATTAGTGTATTGTTATTCTATTTATAATATTTAATGTTTAGGAACTGATGCGATTGATATTTTGTGCGGACGAGTAATCCCCGTAAAGCTTGGAATTATTGGAGTTATAAACCGATCCCAGCAGGATATAATAGATCACAAGGACATAAAGGACGCAATCAAGGACGAAGCGTCCTTCCTTCAAAGAAAATATCCAACCCTGGCCACACGTAACGGAACTCCATATCTTGCCAAGACACTGAACCGTCTCTTGATGCATCACATACGAGACTGCCTACCGGAGCTGAAAACTAGAACCAACGTGATGGCGTCCCAGTTTCAGACCCTGCTCAACTCTTACGGTCAAGATGTAGTGGACAAGAACACGACGCTGCTCCAGATCATCACCAAGTTCGCCTCGTCCTACACCGCGACGTTGGATGGGACTGCGCGGAATATTGAAACATCGGAGCTATGTGGCGGAGCCAGGATTTGTTATATTTTTCACGAGATCTTTGGAAGAACTTTGGATTCCATCCATCCACTCACAGGTATTTATTATTAGATAAAGGGTGCTTCACGTTCCCCTTTCATAAGCTAGAGGATGAAATTTCTGTTTTAAAACTGGACTTCATGCACACAGATAGGTTTATTTTCTTCTCAACATTTCAACCTTAGGCGTTGGATACCTCATTAGTGTCAGATTTTAATAACTTCCCTGATTTAGCGCGTGAAACCCAGATTAAACGATTGTGCGATTTAATGTCAAATTTAGTCGCTGATGCTCAGCGCTATCCCGAACACAAGTTTCGCCCTTGGAGCAGTTTGGTGGATACAAATATAACACTCTAAGCTGCAAGCGGTACTTTTGGGGATTATTTGAATATTCATTCGTAATAGTTAAAACTAAATATCGTCGAAAAGCTTGTGTCAATCTGGCCTCAAAGAATTTAATGAATACGAATATCCATAAATCTACTGATAATTTGAAAGAAAAAAATATTTGCAATGAGACAAGGTGAGACAAGGTAATTGGGTTGTCTCAGCAAGGCCATATACTATATATTTGTTATTTTCACCAAGGCTGTCATAAGGGTACCGTTGTGAATCTGAACTGGACTTCTTTGAAATTACGCTTACAATCCCTTTAACTTAGAGGGTCAATTGAAGTTACGCCGACACCCCCTATCTTTTAAAGCAAAACTACAAAATAGTGTATTTAACATATTTCTAAGCGACATTAATAGTGTGAAACTTTATTATGAAATCCTTATCAATTTATTAACTTCCCAACTGAGCTTAATAAAATATGCATATTTTACTAAACATGATCACATTTTCCTTATTCAACCATTTTGTGGTAATCGTTGAAATAAAACATTCAGCCGCATGACGACAGGTAAAGGGTGTAAAATGGGATAATGATTTAAATCTGATATTTTTCTAGGTTTAACATCTATGGACATCTTGACCGCTATCAGGAACGCCAACGGTCCCCGGCCAGCTCTCTTTGTTCCTGAAGTTTCTTTTGAGCTTCTGGTTAAACGACAAATACGGAGACTAGAGGAACCCTCTCTCAGGTAAACCTGGAGACTAGAGGAACTATCTCTTAAGGTAAACCTGGAGACTAGAGGAACTATATCTTAAGGTAAACCGGGAGACTAGAGGAACTATGTTTTAAGGTAAACCTGGAGACTAGAGGAACTATCTCTTTAGGTAAACCTGGAGACTAGAGGAACCATTTCTTAAGGTAAACCTGGAGACTAGAGGAACAACCATCTCTCAGATAAACCTGGACACTAGAGGAACCATCTCTCAGGTAAACATGGAGACCAGAGAAACCATTTCTTAAGGTAAACCTGGACACTAGAGGAACCATCTCTCAGGTAAACGGTAAACCTGGAGACTAGAGGAACAACCATCTCTCAGATAAACCTGGACACTAGAGGAACCATCTCTCAGGTAAACATGGAGACCAGAGAAACCATTTCTTAAGGTAAACCTGGACACTAGAGGAACCATCTCTCAGGTAAACCTGGAGACTAGAGGAACCATCTCTCAGGTAAACCTGGAGACTAGAGGAACCATCTCTCTGTCTCAGGTTAAACCAGAGACTAGAGGAGCCATCTCTCAGGTAATCCTAAAGACTAGAAGAACCATCTCTTTGTCTCAGGTTAAACCAGAGACTAGAGGAACTATCTCTGTCACAGGTTAATTAACCCAGAGAATAGAGGAACCATCTATTGGGTGAATTTTGCGATTAAAGGAATCAAATATCTGCTGAAAGACTGGGTCACGATGTTTGGTGTTTTTCTAGTATTTTCATAAATAGTACATAGATTTTATTATACTCTAGGTGTGTTGAACGAGTACATAATTTTGTTTATGTACTCTAGGTGTGTTGAACTAGTACATAATTTTGTGTATGTACTCTAGGTGTGTTGAACTAGTACATAATATTGTGTATGTACTCTAGGCGTGTTGAACTAGTACATAATTTTCTGTATGTACTCAAGATTTGTTGAAATAGTACATAATTTTGTGTATGTACTCTAGGTGTGTTGAACTAGTACATAATTTTGTGTATGTACTCAAGATTTGTTGAAATAGTACATAATATTGTGTATGTACTCTAGGTGTGTTGAACTAGTACATAATTTCGTGTATGTACTCTAGGTGTGTTGAACTAGTACATGAAGAAATGCAGAGAATAATCCAACATTGTGGGAATGAGGTCCAACAGGAAATGTTAAGGTAAGAGTGTTAATATTGTAATTGTATATACTATATATATATATATATATATAAATATATATATATATTGTATTTTTATTTGTTTTTAAAAGTAGGGAAGTTTTCAGGGATTATTCCCTATTTTCCAAGTAATTGAACACTTCATTTATCAACTTTGTCTAGTACCCTTTACAATATTTAATAATTATCTGATTCTTTTTAAAAAAAATTTTTCAGGTTTCCCAAACTCCATGAGAAGATAATCGATGTTGTGACAAATCTTCTTCGTTCTCGTCTCCCCCCGACCAACGTCATGGTGGAGAACATTGTCGCGATAGAGCTGGCGTACATCAACACCAAGCACCCGGATTTCTTCAAGGATGCTGCTAGCATTGGTTCAATGCTAACCTCCCCAGATTTCGAAACAGATCCTAAAATGGTTTGTATTTATAAATATCTTATATTTTTAAGTTATAGTAATCTCCTAGTGTCTGCTCGTTTATTATTATTATTATTGTTATTGTTTGTATGTCCGATCATAACTCATAAACCCCTTAATCAATTTGCATTGGGAAACTCGGGAGAACCATGGGAATGTGCTTAGCTTGATTTTACAATTTTAAATTGATTGGGTTTACTTTTAAAGTGAAAATACAGGCAAAGCTGGGTTCCTAAGCTAGTTCTTTATAAAGTAGTAATCTCTGTTTTTCTGTCTGTTTGTGTGTCTGATCATGAGAACCCTTTGACCAACTTGAATCAAATTTTTATTGGGGAACTCGGGAGAACCACGTGAATGTAGCTTTGTTTAAAAATGACTTTAGTAGTGAAAACTTAGTTTCCAGACAAAGCTGGGTTTCCTAAGTTTTATTATAAAGTAAATTCAAGTATATTTGATGAAGATGACATTCATTATTTATTCTAAGTTGGAACACACTATGTGGAAAGAAAAGACTATTTTAAATCAATATTTGTTTCAAAATGGCGTTTTAAAATCTATTAAAAATTTAAAAATAAATTTAATTTAGATGCGAGGTAAGGGTGGAAATATTGACGGTAGATCTAACAGACCTAGACCCCAGAGTGTACAGTTTAATCAACATCAAAACGGAGATATAGGTATGAATGGTACAAAAGTACCAAAGAATTATTTTTTGATTTTTTTTTTTCATAATTCGAAGCATCGAAGTCAATTCAACTGTATGTATTTACTGGGGGGAAAATAATGTAAACTTGTAAAGCTAACTTCCTTTAAAAAGAATTTAAAAAAAAACATTTTTAAGCATAATTTATGTTAAATCAAATATTGTAATGAACATTCAAGGTGATTCAGATAAAGAGAATAGTCAACCAAGACGCGGCGCTAGTGTTTCCGGTGTAAGTGGCGCAGGACGTGAAAACGTGATCAACGCGAGCACGTGGCTAAGCAACATCCTGCCTACACCAAAGGAGGAGGAGAATAGGAGTAGGGATGTATCTCCAGGAGCTACTCCACAACATAGATCTCTTGCATTTGTCCAGGTTCAAACTTAGATAATTTTAGTTTAAGAAATATGAAAAAAAGAGTGTGCCAAAAGTTATCTTTTCCGACCCTCAAATGAAAGAGTTAGTACAGGAAAAAGTACTTTTTCAACAATTTTCATCTCTTTTTATGTTACTCAAAAATTTCCGCGCCATCTTTAAAAATCTCCAATGCTCTTGCAAAGGTTTAATGATTTGCTGAAAATTCTTTATTTGTAAGTTTAAAATTTAAACATCTTTATTTCAAAATAGCGACAAATCATTCATGCAGACGAAGGGAGAAGGCCAACCACAACAATTCCTAGTCCGAGCCACATTCTCCTCTTCTCGTCCGAGCCACCTTGAAATCCTTGTCCTTTTTATGTGTCCAATCCTTGAAGATGAGAATATTTTTTGAAAATCCGGCCACGTTAGGGCATACAACATGGCTAGACTAAAGTTTTGCAATGATTTTATTATGTTGGAATCTTCAAATCCATGAGAATGATGTCAAACTTTATTTAGGTTAAAACTTAAACCTCTTCTCCCTCCTTGTTTCCTTTAATTTCTTATTTTACCCCAATTTTGAATTTGGGATAGTTTACAACTATTGCCAATGCGTTGGTAAATTTTTTTTATGTTAAAACTGGGTATCGTTTGAATAAATTTTAGATTTAAATATCTTCAACTTTATAGATCGATCCTTCAATCAAGCCGCCTTGTCTCGCTCTTAGTTGTCTTTATTTCACATTCCTGTTTCAGGATCAGGAAGGACAAGGAGTGGTTTCCCCGGTGAAGCCGGTCAACCTACTTCCTGAGATTCCGGCGCAGACCGGTCGCAAGCTTAATGACCGGGAGCAGAGGGACTGTGAGGTTATCGAGCGCCTGATCAAGGCCTACTTCTATATAGTTAGGAAAAGTATCCAGGACTGTGTTCCTAAAAGTGTAATGCACTTCCTGGTGAACTACGTGAAGGACAACCTGCAGAGTGAGCTAGTAAGCAGCTTGTATAAGCAGGATCAGATCGATGTCCTCCTGAGTGAGTCTGAGCATATTGGGCAGAGAAGGAAGGAAGCAGCAGAAATGTTGGAGGCTCTACAGAAAGCAAGTCAGATAATCAGTGAAATCAGGGAAACCCATGTCTGGTAGTCACTTTCTTTTCTCAAGAAAGTCCTAATTGTAGATTTTCTACACCGTAGTTAAATTTGTTTATTTTCTATCGACTATTAGCGGCGGGTTTCGGCGTTCAAGACCGGCGGCTAGGTGATCAATCATGCATTATGAACAGAATTGGTCGCTGTGCAAGCTTAATAATTTTGCTAATCGGTTGGTTTATATGCCGTCGTTTGGGCTTTTTTTAGTCAGTATCTATCATAGTCCTTCAGTTAATTTCTATATATTGACTGCTTATGTACTTGGTACAATATCCTTTAATCATGCACAATGTAAACTGTTATAGATCAGTTTGGGCATATAAAACTCAACTTCCTCCTCGGTCAAAGTATTTTTTTCATAATTATGTACACTTTGATTCTATGCTGCATGTATAATGTACCGTCTTCAATCTACATGTATGAATTATGTTATTTTTTCGCATTTTATAGTGAATTTAAATCCAGTAGAAACCTACTTTGACTCCAATGTTTAAACTTATTAGTCTTTATAAAATTATAAATTATGATAGCAGCTGGTTAAACCAGCCCCCCCCCCTCAGTTTTTTAGCTCAGTTTAAGAAATGATTTGTTCTAGCAACCCCTCTTGCACAACGTACTCAACTAAAGTGCCATTTTTATTGATCTTAGCCTCAAAAATATAAATATGAAATATTAAATGTTATTTATTTTCTACATTTTACAGGAATTTTCACTTACCCAGGGACCAAATTTTCTGAATGGGAGAAGTGGTTGAACTACGTAGATTAAATTAAGCCACTTCTCAGCTTGACCTGCCGCAAAAGAGATTTTGTTGAACTGACAGTATGTGGTTCAACTGCTATTCGTTATATAACTCTAGTCTCTAGTCCCAGATTTACTTTCTAAGTGATGACTGATAAAGAACAAATGGTAGATGTGGTATTGTTAAAAGAACCTAAATATTTTTTGAAAAAAAATCCATTATAAAAGAAAGAGCAAAGACGGCAATATTTACACTGTTTAGTAGTAATCACATTGTAGTCTATAGAAATCCATGTTCTATATTTTGGCATGTTGTTGGGATGTATGAAAGATGAGAGATTGAATATACTTTATCGGAATCCTATTCCTCAGTCTTCAAGCTATATTTGCACAAACTTTGCAATAATGTATATTCTCCACTAAATTGAAACTAAACTGATACTAAGAAGGAAATGAAAAGGATGGATGAAATATATGGAAAGACAGTTTTCAGAAGACGTTCTGTTGCAGTTAAAACTACGGATTGTTTAATGCATAAACAAAAACTTCTCTTTATAAAACATTTTATCATAAGATTGAAAGATGCTGTCTGGAAACCCAGACATTTTTTATATCCCGTGGTTAAAATAGTGCTTAGGATCTATTTAGTTTTGATGCGGATCCGAATCCGCACTGAGAAGAAATGGAAATGAATCTGGATCCGGTTTAAGATCATAAACATTTCTTTAAGATTTACTGATTTTTTTTTGCCAAAAAATCAAAAAAGTGCACATTTTGGCTATCAGACGATCTTTTATTCGAGTCTCTCGCTTTTCACGATTAGTGGAACACTCTGTATTATGCTGTTATACAACTTCCGTAATAGATTGCGGATTTTCATACACTTATTCTTCAAGTAGTTAATATGATTCAGATTGTATAAATATGATTTTAATGTAAGCGGTTGGGAAAACATAGAAAAACAATAAACGTTGGTTTTAAGACTAAATTGTATTCCCCATATGGGGGGGGGGGGGGTTGTGGTTTTTAAATGCATGTGACAGCAAAATAATTTAGTCAGACTAGAAAAAAACGACTACCTTCAAGGAGGGTCTGAAAATTAGTACCATATCATTTTTTTAATTTTTAATGTGACTGAAAGATTTTTTTCTCGGTATTGCAACTTTTTTGAGATTTGGATGACCATGAAGATGATATAGTTTAATCAATAATTTTTTGTCGGATAAGTATTTTAACCAATGTCGTACATATTTTTTAAACTTTGACCTTAAATCGTATTATACAGGGTGTCCCAATAAACATGGGAATTGAGAGACGAACAATATCGTCTTTAATTTCCTAATTGATAAATGACAATAAAATGCATCTAAAAAGAACGTCTAATAAGCTTTCCAAAATGTGGTCTACCTTCTTTGTGTCTTTTAAATTGAGTTTGACCGAGATATTAAACCTTTCAACAGTTACGCGTCGGCAAAAACTGGCTCTGCACTTTTCTTACAACTTTAGTTCAGGGGTGAATACTGGCCAATCAGGGATGCTTCATAGACTTTGATCGCAGCGTGAGCGCTGTGAAACAATAAGATTACTTATTTTCGAGATAAGATTCATTTTTATTTTCTCCTATCCCTAAAAGATTAGTTAACTGTAGAATTTTGTTTACATTTGTTGTCGTTATTTCATAAAATTCTGAAGACGTATCCACCCAAAAGTACGATTTTGAACGCCGACTTTGAGCTCAAACTCAGGATTTAAAGATATTCAAAAAGTTTTATATGTCTCAAATAAATCCTAAAGAGTTTGTCCATAACACTAAATACTCAGTTGAACTACCTTACATAGTGGGTCTGTCCCTTTAAGAGCTTTTCACAAGAATAAAATTTTAAAACTAAACAATAAAACTTTTGGATGTAAAATAATATCAAGGGGTCGAAAAGTCGTATCAGTAAATCTGTTTAAAATTACCTTTATCCTCTTGTTGAGATTGGAGTGCATTGGAGCAGTGGTTTGATAAGTGGATAAAAAATCCCAAATCATAATGGATTCAATACTTTTTTGTCAATATTTTGCAAAGAACAGAATGTGAACAATGAAAATTATATTTAAATTATTTGTAGATTAAAGTTTTATTGTTCTAGTTAAATACAGAGGTTTTCAATATACATGGTTATCCCATCCATTATTTGTAAAGTAGAGGGGGGGGGGGGGCACTTTAAAAGGTCAGAATTTAAACTTATTCATATTCATGTATTTATTCTTTTATCACAATCCCTTTATAGTCGATATATATATTTTAACATTACTTATTACAATCTCTTTATATTACAACCTCTTTTATTACAAACTCTTTATAGTCGATATATATATTTTAAAATTACTTATTACAATCCCAATGGGGGCTGAGCCCCTGGACCAGTGAAATCTATGGATTTCTGGGGGGTTTCAGGCCCCATCGGGTGCTTAACCCCCCTTGGAAAGAAAAAATATTTAAGCACCCCCTGGACAAATTCCTATCCTTTTATTTATTAGACCTTCTTCTATTACGATTCTTCTTTATATTATAACCTCTTTTATCACGATCTCAACATATCATATTGTCTTTTCTTACGATATTTATCAATTAAAACTTCAAGTGAACCAATTAAGTTTTGTTCTCTGCTTCTTTAATGTGTCATTTATGCTGCTGCAACTATAGTGGTCAGCATCCCTTAAAATGTATAATTTAATATTATTTAATTAGATATTTGTTTAAACTGTTCTAAATTGCATATAATTATCGTAAACGGTGGTTAAGTATCCTGTCTGATATGTTACTACTACTGGGCTTGAACTGATATGTATATCTTACGCATTATATTAAGGTTCCGGGTTATATATTAAGAAATATGAGAAAAAATGAAATATAATGTGTATATTTTATTTGTATATTTTCATAAAGAGTTTTAAATCTCAACCCCCCCCCCCCCCCCCCCCCCTCCTCTAATGTCTATCTATACTCAGATTCTAAAAATTCGATGCCGAAAATGAAAATAGATTTAAAAGTCCTGATGTAAAACAGATAGAAGCAAAATAAGAAGTATGGCGGATAAAAATAAAGAAAATTTAGATATAAAACTATAAAAAGCTGATTGGCAATGGAGAAAAGAAATAGGAACTTATCAAAATACAAGGAGATTTGAAGTCAAACCAAACATTTTTAAATTCCACCTTTCAATCCCCCCCCTTGCACAAAAGTTCAGTTGCGCCCAAGCGAATGATCATTAGAATAAAATGAAATGGTCGGTCCATATTTGGAGTAAAAAAACTGATTTTAACACAAATTATATATTTCCAACTATAAAGGTTTAATACCAACCTACCATATTTATGTGCATTTGAAGATAATTTTGAACCAACTATTGTTAAGTACAACAATGAATATTGTATATATTGTAAATACGATTTTTATAAAAGGTGGGAATGAAAAAAAATGGCAGAGTCACTATATGTATATTTGTACACAATATAAATTCCCTCAGTCCCGTATTGAAAATATATATATATCTATATTACAAAGATATTATGATATAAATTAACGCAAAATTAATCAAGCATTATTTATACTTGTCAGAAATATAAATTTTACATGATCTGATGTATAAAAATGAGAAAACAAGTCTTGATGAAATTATATCAGAAGCTCTGTTGCTTAAAACAATTTTTGTAAAATGTATATTAGAACATTTTGAATTGATTGAGGGATGCCGGATGGATGACAGTGATAAATAAAAAAGTTAAAAAGTTATATATCCCACAAAATATGAGACTTAATGACGACCTAGAATTCATTAAACATAAATTGTTTGTTTTTTACACGATAAGACAAGCAACATTTACAGCTTCAGGGAACCCTGTACAAAGTGGATAACCCTGTACATAGTGGGTAACCCTGTACATAGTGGGTAACCCTGTACATAGTGGATAACCCTGTACTTAGTACTTACCCTGTACATAGTGGGTATATAGGATTATCCACTATGTACAGGGTTACCCACTATGTACAAGGTTACCCACTATGTACTGGGTTACCCACTATGTACTGGGTTACCCACTATGTACAGGGTTACCCACTATGTACTGGGTTACCCACTATGTACAAGGTTACCCCCTATGTACAGGGTTACCCACTATGTACAGGTTTACCCACTATGTACAAGGTTACCCACTATGTACAGGGTTACCCACTATGTACAGGGTTACCAACTATATACATAGTGGGTAACCCTTTACATATGTAAAAAAAACACAAGAAATTAAAAAACTTTAACAGTTAACTGAAAATGGACGTTGAATAATTATCTAACTGTCTTGAATGATCTTGAGTAATTATTGAATCCTGGTGACAAAATAAACCGATTAAAATCTATTTATAACGGAGTATTGTATCATGCAATATTCAGATATTCAGACAGAATACACTAGATCACAATAATCAGAATATAAACAACAAAATGATTAACCATTGGAAATATGATGAATAAACGGGATTGTAAAATAACACGCAAACACCCGTTTCTTTTCAATTCTTTATCGATCATTTCTGTTATACCTCAGCCTTTTCTTCTTCATTTATTTTGTTTCAATTTCTTTATATTTTCTATTCTTTTGATCAATGTTTCCATTTTCCAATATCCATTATATGATTTGTCATCTTTCGTTTTTCTTTTCTGTAATATTCGTTTCTGATAAGTCCTTCTCCTCTTTCTTCCTTCTTTTCTGTAATATCCGTTTCTGATTAGTCCTTCCCCTCTTTCTTCCTTCTTTTCTGTCATATTAGTTCCTTATTAATCCATCTCCTCTTTCTTCCTTCTTTTCTGTCATATTAGTTCCTTATTAATCCATCTCCTCTTTCTTCCTTCTTTTCTGTAATATTCGTTTCTGATTAGTCCTTCTTCTCTTTCTTCCTTCTTTTCTGTAATATTCGTTTCTGATTAGTCCTTCTTCTCTTTCTTCCTTCTTTTCTGTAATATCCGTTTCTGATTAGTCCTTCTTTTCTGTAATATCCGTTTCTGATTAGTCCTTCTCCTCTTTCTTCCTTCTTTTCTTTAATATCCGTTCTTTATTAGTGCATGCTCTTTTGTCCCTCTTTTCTTTAATATCTATAACATTTTAGTCCTTCTCCTCTTTCATTCTACTTTTCCTTTCAATATCCGTTCCTAATTAGTCCTTCTCCTCTTTTATTTATAATTTTCTTCAATATTTGTTCTTTATTGTTTCTCCTCCTTTAATCATACTTTTCTTCAATATCCATTTGTGATTAGTCCTTCTCCTCCTTTATTTATAATTTTCTTCAATATCCATTTGTGATTAGTCCTTCTCCTCCTTTATTTATAATTTTCTTCAATATCCATTTGTGATTAGTCCTTCTCCTCCTTTATCTTACTTTTCTTACGTATCCGTGATTAATTCTTCTTTTTTATCTGTACTTATTATTTGAGGCCCGGTTTCCCGGGATCCTGTCTCTATCCGTTATTGTAAACTTCCATCTGTTCAATCTCGTTCCTGCATACTCCAAATATACTACAAATAGTCTTTTTTCATATTCTATGTATGATCGGTACAATATAATTTATGTCTACTGCACACCGTTTTAATGACCATCCTTTTTTCACGTTTCTCCATACTTTGTCATCCCTCACCCACTAATTTGTCCTGTATTTGTGATTTCCTGGTTCCAGTTTCTCAATATGTAATATAAGACTGCTTTTGCTTTTTTATTCTTTTTTAAATTTTTATCTGCAGTTGTTTGCGGTTTTTGTTAGGTTTTATTTCAATGCGCCTGTTCTTCCTATCCAGCCCTTTAATCAACCGGATCCGCCCTTACTCTGGTTTATTCTTCTCCGCTTGGTTCAGCCCTGCTCCGGGTCCCACGCTAGATACATATATATACGCGGGTACCCTCAGATTTGATATAGTTAGAATTATTCTTTGCTGTGAATATGCTTAAGGTGAGGAGAACCAAGAATCTGAAATTAAAAATTAGAATGGTCATGAGTTCTCAAATCAAATGATTCCGATGGAGGTTTCAATTTCCTCACATTTTTAAAAAGAAAACTAAATCGCCATTCTATCTATATTATCCTTGTCCTAGATCACTATTCTATCTTTATTATCCTTGTCCTAGATCACTATCCTTTCTATATTTTCCTTGTCCAAGATCACTATCCTATCTATATTATCCTTGTCCTAGATCACTATCCTATCTATATTATCCTTGTCCTAGATCACTATCCTATCTATATTATCCTTGTCCTAGATCACTATCTTATCTATATTATCCCTTTCCAAGATCACAATCCTATCTATATTATCCTTGTCCTAGATCATTTTACTTTCTATATTATCCTTGTCCAAGATCACAATCCTATCTATATTATCCTTGTCCTAGATCACTTTCCTATCTAAATTATCCTTTTCCTTGATGATTACCATCCTATCTATATTATCCTTGTCCTATATCATAACTATCTTCTCTTTATTATCTTTGTCCTTGATCACTATCCTATCTATATTATCCTTGTCCTATATCACTATCCTATCTATATTATCCCTTTCCAAGATCACTATCCTATCTACCTTATCCTGTCCTAGATGACTATCCTATCTATTATTCTTGTCCTAGATCACTATCCTATCTATATTATCCATGATGTCCTGGATCACTATCCTATCTACATTATCTACCTTATCCTGTCCTAGATGACTATCCTATCTATTATCCTTGTCCTAGATCACTATCCTATCTATATTATCCTTGTCCTAGATCAATATCTTCTCTTTATTATCCTAGTCCTAGATCAGTATCCTATCTATATTATCCTTGTCCTAGATCAGTAACCTATGTATTTTTTCCTTGTCCTTAGATCAGTATCATATCTATATTATCCTTGTCCTAGATCATTTTCCTTTCTATATTATCCTTGTCCAAGATCACAATCCTATCTATATTATCCTTGTCCTAGATCACTTTCCTATCTAAATTATCCTTTTCCTTGATGATCCTATCTAAATTATCCTTTTCCTTGATGATTACCATCCTATCTATATTATCCTTGTCCTATATCATAACTATCTTCTCTTTATTATCCTTGTCCTTGATCACTATCCTATCAATATTATCCTTGTCCTATATCACTATCCTATCTATATTATCCCTTTCCAAGATCACTATCCTATCTACCTTATCCTGTCCTAGATGACTATCCTATCTATTATCCTTGTCCTAGATCAGTATCCTATGTATATTATCCTTGTTCTTAGATCAGTATCCTATCTATATTATCCTTGTCCTAGATCAGTAACCTAAGTATTTTATCCTTGTCCTTAGATCAGTATCATATCTATATTATCCTTGTCCTAGATCACTATCCTATCCTGCCTGTTTATCTCCTCCTATGGAGCTCCTGCCTATCCTAAGGAGATTCCATCCATCCCTGGGATTAACTATGATAAACCTTCTCCTGCTCCTCTCCAACTAGCTCCTGCTCCAGGATATATTCCTGCTCCAGGATATGCTCCCGCTGCTCCTGCATATAAGGAGCCAGGTAGGATGATATTATTTAAAACAATTGCACGATTGGCATAATAATCAGTCTTTCAAGAATCAGGGCAAACTACAGTGATTACCAGAAAACGATGGAATAGGAAGACGACATTACAGCATTACTTAAGCGCAATTGCTTTTTTTACAAAGCAAATAGTATTACTTATTAATTCTTAATTTTTCAATTGTATTATCAACGTTATGAAAAACTTTTGTATAAGGTGGCGTAAACCTACAATGTATAAAGTCGATATCCATTTATTTTGGCTTTCGTATCTTTTAAGATATCCAAAGATGAAATCAACATAAAAAAACATGTGTAATCTAAGAAAAAATAAAAAGTGTTTTTTTTGTGGCTTATGGCTGGCGCCTCTTAGATATTGATAAAAAAGATTAACATAATCCAGTGTACTTTAAAAATTACGGACTAGTACTTTCAGAAAGAATTAATGATACAAAAGTTCTGGACCTTGTGAATATTGAAAATTTCTAATTGTACCTTCTCTAGGTGCACCTCATAACAGTTCTAAATGTATCTTCTCTAGGTGCACCTTATAACAGTTCTAATTGTATCTTCTCTAGGTGCATCTTATAACAGTTCTAATTGTATCTTCTCTAGGTGCACCTCATAACAGTTCTAATTGTATCTTCTCTAGGTGCACCTCATAGCAGTTCTAATTGTATCTTCTCTAGGTGCACCTTATAACAGTTCTAATTGTACATTTTCTAGGTGCACCTCATAACAGTTCTAATTGTACCTTCTCTAGGTGCACCTTATAGCAGTTCTAATTGTACCTTCTCTAGGTGCACCTTATAACAGTTCTAATTGTACCTTCTCTAGGTGCACCTGTTCTAATTGTACATTTTCTAGGTGCACCTCATAACAGTTCTAATTGTACCTTCTCTAGGTGCACCTTATAGCAGTTCTAATTGTACCTTCTCTAGGTGCAACTTATAACAGTTCTAATTGTACCTTCTCTAGGTGCACCTTATAACTGTTCTAATTGTACCATCTCTAGGTGCACCTTATAACAGTTCTAATTGTACCTTCTCTAGGTGCACCTTATAACTGTTCTAATTGTACCATCTCTAGGTGCACCTTATAACAGTTCGAAATTGTATCTTCTCTAGGTGCACCTTATAACAGTTCTAATTGTATCTTCTCTAGGTGCACCTTATAACACTTCTATTTGTATCTTCTCTAGGTGCACCTTATAACAGTTCTAATTGTATCTTCTCTAGGTGCACCTTATAACTACTCCTACGAGGTGAAGGATGAACCTGCAGGATTGAACTTCGGACAGAACGAGAACAGTGATGGAAGTGTTGTATCCGGAGAATACAGGGTTCTACTTCCGGATGGAAGAACTCAGATTGTCAGGTAGGATATTCAGCCTCACTTCCCCTAAACTGAAGAGGTGGAATGTTGAAGGGTTTTTTAAATTGAAATTTAATTTTCGGGCATTTTGGTTGCTTTCCAAGACTTTATCTCATTAATAAGTTAATCATGGAAAAATATTAATTCAGAAAAAATCTTGAGAGGAATTTAGGTTTTTACATTTAACGGTTTTTCCATTCTTGATTTTTTAAATTGATAAAAAATCTGCATTTTCTAACTTTTCTAGCAACTTGAAAAACAGTTTTCTTTGAGTTCATAAAACATCTGGTTTTCATGATTATGATTTGTTCAGGTACAGAGCAGATCACGTGACCGGATATGTTGCTGATGTATCATATGAAGGAGAAGCTAGACCTTATGTTCCGGTCAAACCCTACTCTCCTCCAGCAGTTTATTATTAGATAGTTAATCTCAAACCTGATCCTCATTCTGAGCTTAGTTCCTTCTTTCCTGATCCTCATCCTGATCCTGGTACCTTCTCACCTGATCCTTATCCTGATTTTGGTTACTTCTCACCTGATCCTTATCATGATCCTGGTACCTTCTCACCTGATCCTTATCATGATCCTGGTTCTTTCTCTCCTTATCCTCATTATGATCCTGGTTCCGTTTCTCCTGATCCTTAGCATGATCCTGGTTCCTTCTCTCCTTATTCTCATCATGATCCTGGTTCCTTTACTCCTGATTCTCATCTTGATCCTGGTTTCTTTTCTCCTGATTGTCATCCTGATCCTGATCTTAGTTACTTCTCCTGATCCTCATTCTGATCTTGGTTCCTTCTCTCCTGATCCTTATCATGATCCTGGTTCCTTCTCTCCCGGTCCTCATCCTGATCCTGGTTCCTTCTCTCCTGATCCTCATTCTGATCTTGGTTCCTTCTCTCCTGATCCTTATCCTGGTCCTGGTTCCTTCTGTCCTGATTCTTATCATGATCAAGTTTCCTTCTCTCCCGGTCCTCATCCTGATCCTGGTTTCTTCTCTCCTGATCCTCATCCTGATCCTGGATCCTTCTCTCCTTATCCTCATTATGATCCTGGTTTCTTTTCTCCTTATCCTCATTATGATCCTGGTTCCATATCTTCTGATCCTGATCCTGGTTCCATATCTTCTGATACGGATCCTGATCTTGGTTCCTTCTCTCCTGCTCCTTATCCAGATCCTGGTTCCTTATCTTTTGATCCTGATCCCCATCTTAGTTACTTCTCCTGATCCTGGTTCCTTCTCTCCTGATTCTAATCATGACCCTTGTTCCTTCTCTCCTGATCCTTATCCTGTTCAGGTTCCTTTTCTCCTGATCTTTTCCTAACCTTGGCTCTATTTCTCCTGATCTTTTCCTAACCTTGGCTCTATTTCTCCTGATCTTTTCCTAACCTTGACTCCTTTTCTCCTGATCTTTTCCTAACCTTGGCTCTATTTCTCCTGATCTCTGATCTCTTTTCTGATCCTACTTCACTTCTTAATCCTAAACTTGATCTTGATATAAGAACTACATCCTTTTCAACCCTTAATCCTGAGCCTGATCCTTCATTTTACAATGCTGATTCTAATTTAATCCATACACAGATTATCCTCCTTCCCTTTATCTTCTCCGATTCCTCTTCTTTCAATGATCCTCTCCTATACCTAATTTAACTCCTTTCCTTGATCCTATAACTGTTCAGATCACAGGACTTCATTTGATCCACTTAAAGCACTATTCTTTTACTCCTAATCCCCCGTCCTAGTTCAATCCTAACCCTAATCCTGATATCTCATCACAAATCCTAATTCGTGAATTTCTCCGACTTTGGTTAAAATTCTAATCCTTCCTCTCTGGTTTGATTTTAATCTTAATCCTAAATCTCATCTTAATCATGGCTAAATCTCATTTTATTGCTTTCATTATTCCGAAAACCCCAGAAGACTCTCCAGATCCCAACCTGTCCGATCTGTGTTTCAGCCTAACTTGTTCTTATTTATACATTTTACATAACTATTCTGTTTAGTAATATGCGAGTTTTATGTGATATGCTTTATTGTTTAAGTTGTAAAATAAAATAATTATTTATAAAACATGTTTATTAGATTTGTATAAACTTGATGAACTTTAATTAGTTTTCTCCTGGTTGGATGAACACAGTACTTTAAATTAGTCCAAGTCATTGAGTTTGAAACTTGAGATGATTTGATCGTTCGTAGTTTTTGCAGGTTAAATTATTTACAAACTTGATTCAACTTTGATAAATGATTTTTATACCTCATTTTAAACAGATACAAGGTGTCCCAATAAACATGGGAATTGAGTGACGATTTCGATATTGTCTTTGCAAAGAATTAGGATTGTAATACCTGATTTCAAAAACCATAATCTAATTATGACTGCTAGAGCTTATTTTATGAAAACGGTGAATGGCTGCAATGATGTGCACTGTAATTTCTCTGGAAGATGAACAGTAAAGTCTGATATGTTTACAGTGTAATTAATGTAATTTTCCTGTTCTACCAAGTACAACCGTATGCAGTAAAACATAAACAAACAAATTGTAAACATAGCAGACCAAAATCCTACAGATTACAGCTGTAGGTGTCACTATACTAAATCATAGAATATTTAGGAGTTTAGGAGATAGGTTTATGGTCAACACCTACTTACAAAGAAAGAACCTGCACGAGTAACAAATTTAAAGAGATTATAAAACACTAGCTGAAGGGCCCGGCGTTGCCTGTGAAAATACGAATTTTTTTAGCCTATGTCACCCACAGGCTACCTAGTACCTATAAGTGGCCACAAAAAAATTCAGCCCATCCGGTCCAGCCGTTAGGCCGGCTATAGGATACATATATACGTATGTCTTGTTTTATTATATAGATTAAACACAAAAAAAACAGAGATAAAGCATGTTGCATAAACAAGGAAAAGAATAAGACTTCAGAGCACATAGATTCAGCCTTCTCTAACTCGCTTATCCTAAACATGTACATTACCAAGCTATAAAGCACATGAGCTTAGCTAAAGCCTTTAAGAAATAATTGGAAAAATTCTCATAGATTTTAGAGTGAAAGCTTTGAACCTTTAAATCCCAATGAGGGTCGGTTCTCGGGATGTATATACTGTCTGTTTTGGTTCCCTGCAACTGTAAACTTGTATTATTTATTTTGTCCAACTCACACAACTCTTTAAAGGAACATACAGGGTGTCCCAATAAACATTGGAATTCAGTGACGAATTCTATATCGTCTTTTTAAATAATTTTTTGATTTAGTATAGTGATACCTACTGAGAAAGCTGTGATCTGTAAGAGTTTCGTCTGCTATGTTCACATTTTGTTTGTTTATGTTTTGACGGCATACGGTTGAACTTAGTAAAAAACAAGAAAATTGCAGTATACAAACAGAGTGAACTTGTCCGTCTTCATTGTTCATCTTACGGAGACATTATAGACACATCTTTACAGTCTTTTACTCTTTTCATAAAATAAACTCTAGCAGACATAATAACATTATGGTTTTTGTAATTAGGTATTACAATGCTAATTTATAACAAAGACGATATCGAATTTGTCACTAAATTCCCAGGTTTTTTGGGACACCCTGTACATAATGCATTAGCTTGGGAACCCAGCTTTGCCTGGTAACTAAACTTTCTCTAAAATTGGTTCAGGAGTTATGATCGGACATACAAACAAACAAAAATACACCCAAACAGAGATTACTACTTTATCTATATACTAACTTGGGAACAGTACAATAGCCAACCCTCTTAACTTAGAATTTTTAAACCAAGCTAAGAACATTCCCGTGGCAAATCGGTCAAGGGGTTTCTGAGTTATGATCAGATATACATACAAACAAACAGAGATTACCCCTTTTATTAATACTGATATTTGAACGATATGAATTGAATGTCAAATTATAATATTTTATGAATATCTAGAATCTTTTATGTTTCCGTTTACATATGATTGCTGCAGGGCATTGCAAGCAGTAAATATATTCATATTCAGAATACTCATGTATTATATATATCTCAGGGTATATCTTGACTCCTAATGATCATCAAACAATGAAAGTATAACTGAGCATTAAAACACCATTATTGCTTCATTCATCACATTTTGTAATGTTTTGAATAGATTCCTACTAATTTTGTATAATGATTATTTGAACAAAGTACAAAGTGTGTTTTATCTGCAAGTTACAGAACTGGACGAAAATACAGTTATCAAGAGGGGTAAATCGTTGTTGCCCCCCCTCATCAATGCAGCTGTGTTCCCCCCCCCCTAATTCGGGCCGGGGAACCGGGAACCTGCCAAATCTAGAAAAACATAGAAATCTAATAATTAATAGTTGCGGTTTGTACGCTTATAATGCCGTCAATTCTCATGTTTTATGTCTATTTCTCCATATTTGTACAAATTCTTTTGAACCAAATTGGAGATACTTCAGATTATTAGTCTGGGTCATGGATAAAATTTTAATCTTATTTTAATGTTAAAACATTTAACGGGAATTGAAAACTAGCCACAAATTCTAATTCTTTATATCTTTGCGACCTGATGTGTTAGACATTTAAAATTTTAATAGATTCTGCTAGATTATATAGTACACCAATAGATTGGAAAGATAAATGGATTCAAACAAAATTTCAAGTTTTAAACGAGCGTTCTGTTTCTATTGAATTACTGGTATGACAGTTTATCTTATAAGTTTTATCTATCTTCTTCTTAACTTCAGATTTAAAAAAAAAATTAATTGCTTGACATATACGTCACTTTTGAAGAAACGAAAATGTAAGACCACATTTAAGAAATCCCACGGCAGAGAGTTATTTTGTAATTTTATTCTTTGATTGCATTTTAATTGTGTTTACAAAATAATGTCGCGTAGATCTCAGTCGTCATCTTATTCCATTGTTATTTTAGACACCCTGTGCAATATTTTAAATAAGACTCTGATGGGAAAAATGCGTAATGTATCCCGAAATTCCGCAAAGTTAGGCTCTGATAAAGTGTTTCCAACAATGGGTTAAATGTTGTCTGGAAATTGTTTAATTACTCTAAATAATAGCTGTAAGTGGTTTAATCCACATACTACAAACATTCAAAACTTTTTACACCGGACAGGTTTAAGACAATAGCCCGCCATTGTATTATGCGAATAAATAATGATTAAATTAACCTAACTATACCAAACATGACATTTGTAAATATGCCTGAATAAAAACTATAAAACTGTTCCTTCATTAAACATTTTTTTGTAATATTTTGCCTGAACAAAAACTATAAAACTGTTTCTTCATTAAACATTTTTTTTTGTAAAATTTTGCCTGAATAAAAACTATAAAACTGTTCCTTCATTAAACATTTTTTTTGTAATATTTTGCCTGAATAAAAACTATAAAACTGTTCCTTCATTAAACAATTTTTTTTGTAATATTTTGCCTGAATAAAAACTAAAAAACTGTTTCTTCATTAAACATTTTTTTTTGTAAAATTTTGCCTGAATAAAAACTATAAAACTGTTCCTTCATGAAACATTTTTTTTTGTAATATTTTGCCTGAATAAAAACTATAAAACTGTTTCTTCATTGAACAATTTTTTTGTAATATTTTGCCTGGCTAATATTTGCAGATTGAGAGTCAAAATGTATTAAATGAAAGAAGAAGAAACTGCTTAATTGCAACAAAGTCAAAAATCAAAGAATTCATGATTATGAATATCAAAGTTCTACGATTTATCTGGTTGCTAAGATATAAGGATAAGAAAAAAAGAGAATGGAGAGGGTAATCAGTTTCTTTTTTATGAAATAATATAATACATTTTTCATGTTCTTATTTAAACAAAACAGGTTCCACCATGTTTTCCTGATTCAGTGAACACCAGTACTAAAGTAAAGCTATTTGCTTTAAAACAACATCAAATGCATTTTACTGTCTTCCTATTCTAAAGTTTTCTGGCTATCACTGTAAGATGAAAAATAAAACCATGACTTGTACTTTTTGAACTCTGTTTAAAGAGAACTGGTTCTCCTGTAATCCTACAATAGAATAGATCCTATCTGATCAACTAGGGATAATCACTTTTAATAAGATATCAGAGAATTACCTTAAAGTCGGAAGTGACTCTTAACCCCATACGTATGTCTTGTTTTATTATATAGATTAAACACAAAAAAAACAGAGATAAAGCATGTTGCATAAACAAGGAAAAGAATAAGACTTCAGAGCACATAGATTCAGCCTTCTAGACCCCCCCCTCCTCCCGGTTGAATCCCCGATCAGACTATTTAGACCAATAATCCCCTGTTATCTCTAACATGAATTCGACAATAATAATAAAATTTAAGTAAAACCACGCACACACACAAGAGCAAAAACTTTAGGTTTTAAGCCCATTATTCATAATACCAAATTAAATAGAAATTAGCTTAAACGGGGACTGAAAACGCTATAATAGCATCATAATGTATTTTTCCTTAACACGAGGAAAATAATGGAACCCAATCTTTTTAATCTAATAATGGTGTAAATCCTTTGACATTTTAAATCATGACTATTTAATCTGACAGAATTTATAGTTTTAAAAATCAAAGGTCTACGCCATTAGATATTTTGCAGATTTTTCGGTGAACATTGCTGTTTTTTTTTCTAACAAAATTTAGCTTTTTAGGCAACATTTTTCAGATTATTTTCACAAAAAAATAGGCCTGATTGGGTCAGTTAGTTGGACATTTGTATGATAAAAACATACAATGATACAAATAGACAAGCAAAATATATTTATGTCACAGGATGCACAGTTTTATATATATTTATCTTTTTTCCCCCTAACCTTATAAAGTCTGTGCTTAGATATTCAAAATGACGAAATGAGTCGGAATGAGATAAACCTTATCCTACATGTTATTCAACTCTTATTCCTGAAGATGAAATAAGTTTTGGAATAAGTATTTCCAATATTTAAAGATCTTTGTATTGAATGTAGAGGCTGAAATTTTATCTCTCTCTTCATTTCTTCTTCTTTTGTTCCGAAATTCAATTTTTCTCAACAAAGGTTTGATTAGCAGGATTTTAATATTAGAGAGACATATCATCAGATAGGAGGAACTTTAAACATTCTCCTTTAATTAAACTTACAAATTTTCAACTAGAATCTATTTCTTTCTCAAGCTACTCCGCTATACACGGTGATCCAAAGGTTGCAAGCTCTAATGCAAAGTTCGATGAGAATTTTTCAAATTACATCTTAAAAACTAAAGATGAAAACAAAAGCATTATGGTTCTTAAATTTACATTTCTAGGGCCTTAAAATTGATGCAACTTTTCATGAAGCTTGGATCTATGTATATAACTGATGGAGGGGGGGGGGGGGGGATTAAAAAAGTAGCCTAGACAGCTCACTGCTCAGCCCGTATACATTTTTTAACAATTTAAAAAAAAGGTTTTTATAAAAGATAATTACAAAATTGTACAAAGTTATTTTAATAGTATTACAGTACTCCAATTTTTTCCACTTTGGTATTCTTGGGGCCCCGGGACTCTTCCCCCTGGGGGGGAGGAGGGGGATCCCAGGACCCTCCCCGGGGGGGGGGTAGGAGTTGGATCCCAGGACCCCAGAAACCCCAAGTGGGAAACAGCACCCCCTTATTTATTTTTAAAATAATTGGTATCATAAATAGTCTGTACATTCTTCTTATCTATTCATTAATTCAGAATTTTGTTAATCTCTGCTTCTTTTTGAATTCTGTCTGATATTTCTGGTCTGTTGCAAGAAAGTTTAGATCATTATATGTTTCTAATTATAATATCTCAGCTGCTAACACTGAACCCATGAACAAACATGAAATATTACCACCTTCAAAGTTTTCTGGAATTTTATATTTTCTATCTCAGCAGGTTTGTAGATTTGAATGTTACGACTATACTAAATATAGATCTATCCAAAATTAATTTGAATGTTTCCTATCTCTGTTGCAGGGCAAGGAAAGAAAAAGAAACACTACACCAAACCTGGAATTTGTAGGACCCAATGTTAGAATCTCCACAAATATAAATAATGACAAAGGATTAGATTATCAACAGTTGAACTCTTGATGAGTAAGAACATCTTGGGCAGTACTTGTAAATGATACTTGTACTTGATGCTTCTCTACATTGCAAGGTCCGTGGTTGATAGCTGTTTATTAGATTATTAACAGTTGAACTCTTGATGAGTAAGAACATCTTGGGCAGTACTTGATACTTGTACTTGATGCTTCTCTACATTGCAAGGTCCGTGGTTGATAGCTGTTTATTAGATTATTAACAGTTGAACTCTTGATGAGTAAGAACATCTTGGGCAGTACTTGATACTTGTACTTGATGCTTCTCTACATTGCAAGGTCCGTGGTTGATAGCTGTTTATATGTTTGCCACGGGTTGTAGGTTTTACTTAAAACTGGTTAACCAGACCTGTTTTTAAGGAGTGCAAGTTGAGCTTTTCCATATCAACCATTGACCCGGATAGATAAAACCTCTGTTCTCCAGGGTAATACAGCGTTGACAGATGAATCCAGGAATTCCTTGTTGATAATCTTGTTTTCCTCTTCAATTTCCCTTCACATCTTAAGTTTCTTATGTGTGAACGTTTAACTTGGATTTGCCATTTTTACTTTATCTCCGTGTACTCCTAGTTACTGTTAGAAGTGCCTCTGCAAAGACCTAGGTCCTGCTTTGAGGAAAGCTAGAGTTGCATTAAATATAAAAAAATCGAATTCTTAAACCGAACACTGCCCTTTTTCAGCCGAATAAACTTTTTTCAGCCTTCAAATAAACATACAGGGTTGCCCACATATGATGAAACTTTAATGAAAAACTATGTATGTTAATCAGAACAATGAGTTTTATCTTTAATGACAAACTATGTTAATCAGAACAATGAGTTTTATCTTTAAGAAATCTTGGAAAGAAGAAAGCTTACCGTTACTGGGAACAATAAAAGAAAAAAGGGTTGATGATTAAATTACGTAAGCTTGAAGTCTCGTCTTGTGTAATAGGTATAAGAAATACCCGTGGATAGAAAATAAAGTTGTATTAATCAGTTTAACTGCAATGCATATATGGCGGAAATACTCTTAAGATCATTGTATTATATGGTTTCTCAATTTTAACCAATGTTAACCGTGGTTTTAAACAGTCAACCACCCAACCACAAAATAAAACTGCAAATAGTCGACAAAAAGACCATACATTATTATCGTGAGAAGCACTTTCAAAACTAGACTACTTACATATAGTGCTATATAAATATAAAAAGTATGGGTTATCAAAGAAAAGAATTAAATTAAAAGGACAAATAGTTCATGGTTTTGGTTATTTTGTTGAGTGTTGAGGTGAACGTTTCAAGTTTCCGCATATATTATTGGTATACGAACAATTCAAGTTTCCTTTGCAAGTATTGGTATAAGAACGCTTCAAGTTTCCTCTGCTATTATTGGTATAAGAACGTTTCAAGTTTCTTCTACCAGCATTGCTAAAAGAATGCTTCAAAATTCTTCTGGTATTATTGCATATGAATGCTTCAAGTTTCCTCTGGTATTATTGGTATAAGAACGTCTCAAGTTTCCTCTAGTACTATTGGTACAAGAACGTCTCAAGTTTCCTCTGGTATTATTGGTATAAGAACGCTTCAAGTTTCCTCTGCTATTATTGGTAATAGAACGCTTCAAGTTTCCTTTACTTTTATTGCTGTAAGAATGCTTGAAGTATCCTCTGCTGCTTAATGTTTCTTATGCTATTATTGGTAATAGAACGCTTCAAGTTTCCTTTACTTTTATTGCTGTAAGAAAGCTTGAAGTATCCTCTGCTGCTTAATGTTTCTTATGCTATTATTAGTATAAGAACGCTTCAAGGTTTCCCTGCTATTATTGGTATAAGAACAGTAGAGAGTAAAGATAAAGGTATGGGATAGATAAGGGTATTGTAAAGGAGAATAGAAGAGAAGGTTAGATTCAATTTAACCCTTGGATTCAAACAATGAAGCTTAAACTTGATAAAATTATCTTTTCCAGACTCTCCAAGTTCATATCCGAAAGAACGATCAGGTCTTAGATAAGAATAAGCATTTTTTTACTACGAAAAATAAGAACTGTAAAAATAGTTTTAATTAAGAAAAAAGAAAATAAAAAGAAAAAGGATGGATAATAAAAGAGAAGATAGTTAGAAGAATTGTAAAAAATAAAAAATGGATTACAAAGACTTTTGTAAAAAGTGATAATTAAAAAATACTTAAATTAAGAATCAAAGAAACTCTTAAAACCAAAAAGATATTTAAGATATTTCTGAACCAGCATTTATCTATCTATCTATTATCTATCCATCTATCTATCTGGACTGAACTGTGTAGTTTAGATAACCCTTGAGCTAATGTTGGGTTTAGAGGATTATTTGCCACTAATTTAGCACAACCCCCAGACCATACAGTGTGAATACAGATTTAGAATTAACTGCTGGGATACATGTAATGACTGTCGGAAAAGGGAAAGAAAGAGGGGAACTAAAAGGAGATGGAGGAATAAATGTAAGGGGAGGGGCTAAGCAAGGATAATAACAAGACAGTACTTCTTATACTAGGGGAGCTTAATAAAAAGACAGTGCTTTCTTATACTAGGGGAGCTTAATAACAAGACAGCACTTCTCTTATACTGGGGGAGCTTAATAACAAGACAGCACTTCTTATAATAGGGGAGCTTAATAAGAAGAATACAACTCAGATCAAAATTTTAAACAAACTCCGAACAAAGAATATTATTATTAAAATCGAAATAAAATCAATGATTAAATTGTTCCCAAAGGAACTGAGTTTTTGTCACAAACTCTACTTTTCTAACCTCTATATCTTTGCTACCCAATGTCGTAGACCTTTGATATTTCAAACTATGAATTCTGTTAGACCAAATAACTTAAGTTTGAAATATCAAAGGTTTACATCATCAGATTTTAATAATATAGGGATTAGACAATTTGATTTTGTGACAAAAACTCAGTTCCTTTGTGGATTAGTAACAAAACGACGTCTACTACAGCTCAAAGATGGTCCTAAGGCCCAGAACCATAAAAAAAAAATTCTGATTCTTGGAAAAATCAAGATAAGAAAACATTGATATCTGGTTTTTTGACAAATTTAAAACAAAAACTTATTTAATTATTTAGTGAATATGATTACCAATGTTAAGATCATCATAAAGATAAAGATCGAGATCGACAAGACCTAATTGTCCAATGTTAATTAAAGAACAAATAATGTCATTTGAAGGATCAAATTTTTTTTAATTCATTGAAACTTTAACAAGACAAGAAATTAGTTGCAAATCAGACATGGCACTCTTTAGTGGAGAATTTATTGAAATTATATATTTAACAAGAAATAAGTTGCTTAGATTAAGTTCAAGAATACAAACCCAGAAATAGTTAAGATCTTCGATCTAAGATCTGAAGTTCCAAATAATTTGAAAAAACTTGTTATATTACCGAGCAAAACATATTTAAATAGATGTAAATCCTGTTGAATAATTATATTTGGGTTCATGTTTTTCAAGGATTACATGAATCTTATGCTTTTAACAAAGTTTTAATCTTTGGTTTCTTTTCAAATTTTCCTAGATTTGCGAGGGATGGAGAGTAAGCCGGGATCACCAAACTTTAGTAAAAGATCTCAGGGGCGCTTCAGAGGTTGAAACCCAGTTTGAAAGCATGGAATATTTTCACGGAATTTTTTTTTGAGAGTTTACTGAGTACTCACTGAGTAAGGTTCCATCCACCTCTGTATACTCCTGAGTAAGGTTTTATTCATCCATTTATACTCCCTGAGTAATGTTCTATCGTTTCCTGTATACTTCCTTAGTAAATTTATATCCCTCCCTGTATACTCCCTAAATAAGTTTCTATCCTTCCCTGTATACTCCCTGAGTAAGGTTCTATCCCTCCCTAAATACTCCCTGAGTAAGGTTCTATCCCACCATGAATACTCCCTAAGTAAGGCTCTATCCCTCCGTGTATAATACCTGAGTAAGGTTCTTCATGCTCCCAGAATACTCCCTGAGAAAGGTTTTATCCCTCCCTGAATACTCCCTAAGAAAGGTTCTGTATACTCCCTGAGTAAGGTTCTATCCCTCTCTAAGACTGGATTAAAGTTTGAACCTTCTCTTGATCCTGCCAATGATTCAAAGTTTTCCAACCCCGGACAAATGAACAGATTTTCAGGTTTAAGATCCAATAAAACTTTGGGAAAAACAAGAAGATATTTTAAATTATTCTTAAACCCTTAAAACTAGAACCGGTAATTTTAGAGAAGACATTTAAAATTCATAATTCGAGGTTTACACAATTTTTTTAAATTATAAGTTGTTAACGGCATAATTCTTGTTTATTCTCGATGTTGATGCTGATCCTTCTAAATGCACAAGTCAATTTTATATTGAAACCAAAATGAAAATAATCAGTTTTGAAAAGCAAGAACGAAAACACGGATATCTATTTAATACTTGACTTTCAATTAAGAGTCATTTAAAATTACGTTCACACAGTTCCTCTACAAAATAAACATGATAAATTAGTTTATTTAAAATCTATTTTGTTAATTCATTTGGACGTATTATCTAAATCTTCTGTTAGAGTCAAAATTATGAATAGCGTAATAAAAGTAAGCTTGAAAAGTGTTTAAGCAACTATTTACAGGAAACCAGAATAAAAGCATTTTTTAAAAATAAAACTTAGAAAAAACTGAATTTAGACTTCCAAGTTAGTTACTTTTTTTACGTATATGTTTACTACTTCTTAAACTCTACTAGACATTAAACTAACCACGTATATGTTTACTACTTCTTAAACTCTACTAGACATTAAACTAAACACGCTAAAGGACTAATCCAAATTCTTTAGTTTGAAGTATTTATCTTTAAAAGAAATAATACCAAAACCATTTTAGATTGCAAGAGTAATATCAATTATTTTTATACGTCAAGGGAAGGTTATTTGAATTGGATGACCCATAATTAGTTAATCAAAATTGTAAATATTTGGAGGAACGCGTGATAACGAATTAAATTTTTTTTAGCTACATTTTATTTTTATTATCGCAATGTCAATTAAATTTCACAATTGTTTCATTCAATTTGGGTAAGTTATAGAGTTAATGGCTTTTTAGTAGGGTCATGGAAGGCAATTATAAAAGTACTTATGCATAAATGACAGAACACTTACATGCAATATGTTAAGTTAGAAGTTACTTCTGTTCTAATTTAATTGTTAAGTTTGCGTATTTTGTGCATCTATATGATATAATTTTATACAAACCAGTTTAATATCAATGGAAAAACCAGTTAAATATCAATGCAAAAACCAGTTTAATCTTAATGCAAAAAAAAGTTTGAGCACAATGCTTTACATATTGCCGATGTTTACAAAATTTAAAAAATCATTATTCTAATTTTCTTAAATACATATCTATTACTTTTCCTGTGATTGCCGCTACCGGAGATATGGCGGTAAATCCAACCAACCCGGAGAATCCTCTAAACCTTTCTATCCAACCCTATCCTATCCTCCTCCAATCCTCCAATCCTCCGCTCATCCCCGGAGCCCCAGATCTCTGATTAACCGGTCATAAAGAATCCAGAGTTTAATTCTTCATCTCAGTAGATATCCTTCATTCCTTCGGTAGAGAGAAAGAGAAAGGATATATCAGGTTAGAAGGGTGTCCTGATACTAGGTTGTATAAACAGGGTGTCACAATACTAGGTTGGATATAAAGGGTGTCCTAATACCAGGTTGGATATACTGGGAGTTTCAATACTAGGTTGGATATATAGGGTGTCCCAATACTTTGTCGGATACACGGTATCCCAATGATTTAATTTGTCGGATACATATGGTGTCCCAATAATGTACCAATGTGCAGAGTGTCTCAAAAACAAAATAAAGGCTTAGTTCTCAATTCTTTAACTTTTTTAGATCTACAGCTGGTATATTTCTACTTCATCGTTGGAAATATACTTTACAATGTATACTCCTACCTACGTAAAATTTACTCAAAAATAACTGAGTTTTTGCCACAAACTCGAATTCTCTAAAATCTATCTATTTGCAACCGGATGGTGTAAATCTTTGATTTTTCAAACTTAAACTATTTGATCCAACAGAATTCATAGTTTTATAAAACCTAAGGTCTGTGGCATTGGGTTGCAAAGATATAGGAATCAGAGTTTGTGGCAAAAACTCAATTCCTTTGTATTTTGGCTAGAAGTATCGACAGAAAAACAAATCTGATTTATTTTCTAGCTCTGATGGATTTTAAAGCAGCGTTGAAATCCTTTGCTGAAGCCTGGGCCCTGGCTCAAGTTCAAAACTTGAACGGAGATCGACCGCTAGCGGAATTAATTACACCGACATCTTCCGCTACTCTCTTAACGGAAATACTTCCGAAACTTTCCGCGAGTTCTTCTCAGGTTTGTTGTATCATAAAACGGAAAATTTTAAGCTCTTTGTACCTTTCAGGATCTGTTTAAATAAAAAATATATCAAAAAGAGCGAGCAATTATTCCTAAAAAAAAGATCAGAAAGATCTAAAACATTTGAGGAAAAAAAGACAATTTCTTACTAAATCTGTTAATGAAGTTTATCTACAAATAATTCTGATAAATCTATAAAAATATAAGAAATGTCGAAAGAGTTTAATCTGAAGAATAAAAATAGCAATAAGATTTGCTGTACTCTGATCTCGGATAAAAAACTCATAAATTGCTGGTTTAAACTTATCTAATTCCAACACTCAGATATAACTCAGACCATCTATACTAGGCTTATCCACAACCATAGAGCTAACTTTTAAGATTATTTTTTTTTAACTACTTATGGAGTATCTAATATAAAATATATAGAACTAGGTCGAGAATTGTAAAGCTAAATTTTAATAAAGACAAAAATGTCAAATAGCTTTCCAACTTATCAGTAGCAGTATGGCTCAAAAATTAGTTAATTTCAACAACAAAAATTATTTTTTGATTATCTGATTTAGATTTTTTTTATAATTTTCATTATTGATGGAAGAAAAGGTATTTACGAATTAAGTGATAAACTTACTGAAATGTCTATTTAAGTAAATCAGGAAAATATCTCAGATCGAATAAGATTTTAACATTGAACACAAAAGCTTAAGAAAAGTGATTTTAAGTTTTTGAAATTCTCCTGACCACAAACAAGGTTTTAAAAGAAATTGTGTCTTTGCTACAAACTCTGACTTTCTAATTCCTATATCTTTTCAACCCAATGTCGTAGACCTAGATATTTCAAACTATAAATTATGTTAGATCAATTAATCCAAGTTTGAAATAAAAAAAAGAGAGATTAGAAAATTCAGGTTTGTGGTAAAAACTCTGTTTCTTTAGGTTTAGTGCTGAGATCTGAGAAAGAAAAAGATTTAATGACAAGTTTAAGTAACTTCGTAGTTTGCTATGAGATCTCCTGATCAACAGGTGGAATCCTCCGTTTATCCAGGATCAGTTCAGAGCTTGGACTCTCCTGTATGTAAACTCTACCCTGGAGATTAAACCTAGCATGCAAACTAAACCCTCCGAGAGAGATTATAGAGATCTGATTTATATTATTGTTTTAAAGGAACACAATTCAAGAGAATAGTTAAAGGAATTGTATAAACTATGAGATTATGGTGTATGTTGAAAGGAGAATCGAACTGTGTTTACGAATCAATATTGGAACATCTACTTATATATTTATAGCAAAGGAATCGAGTCTATGCCACAAATTTTCTAATTCCTTTATCTTTGCAACCCAATTTCAACCCTAGTATATTTCAAGTTTGAATTCTTTAGAATAAAAATCTAAGCTTGAAACATGAATTGTTTAAACCATCCGGCTGTTTAAAGGTGTCGTAAACCATCAGGTTGTTTAAAGGTGTCGAGATTAGAAAATCTGAGTTTTTGGCAAAGACTGAATTTCTTTGAGATAAATCTTTTGGCAATATTTTTGCCAAAAATTAGGAGAAATTCCCTCAACCTTCTGTTATCTAATTCTAACAAAATATTCGACATTTATTCGATATTACTGTAAACCAAAATATTCGAGGGTTTCTTTTAATAGAAATGAACAAAATACAAATTTAAAAAATTAATGAGCATGTTTTCTTTCTTTTGAAATAATGCAAAATCTTTTTGAAAAAAAACATGCTTGAAATATTTTTACACCGCTCAGATTTTGAGGACACCCTATCAATCCAAGAAACCGACGTGGTTATGGCAAAAAAAACTGATTAATGATATATGCCAACAACGCAAATCTCAGTTTGCAAATATTACTCTATATAGCACTCAAATATTTTAAGTGTTTTTCAGAACCAAAATTTTAAAGAGAATTTCTCTAAAAAGTTAATTTCAGTAATGTAATAAAACGTATTGCTAGTTTGTTCCTTATCTAGAGAAATAGTTAAAAATTGCTATGTGGCGTTTAGAAAAATTTAAAAATGAATATGATCAAAGATTGTTTAGGAAACTGGAGAGCTGCAGAGAAGAGAAGAAGTAAACAAGGACCAAAAACTTGTATCCAATCTGAAACCAGGGAATCAGGGCGGGTTAGCAAATTTTCCTTTTTGGGGTTCACCGTATTCAGAACTCACAGATGAGAATAAGACCCCAAACCCATTTCCGCTTAGTTTCTCACATCTGAAACATCAAGATAAATTTCAGTTATTTAACCTGTCCTACCCATCATATATCCGTTCTTCTGTTGGGTTTCCAGCTCCGATAAACGAGTGCAATCCCCTGGACCTATCTGAGACACCACCTAGAGATTTTACAAACCTTGAACATTTCGGGAAAAGTGTCCATCGTATCTCCGGATTGACTCGGAGTGGAGAAGAACGTCCACGAATGAGGGTTTGTTTTGACCCAGAGAAAGAGATTCCTCTGTTGCAGAAATGGTTTAGTTTCAATAATCATCCGACCAGAACACAGGTATTACCAGGGGTATACAGGTAGTTATGGGCACTTTCGGTTTTTTCAAAAAACATTTTGGAACATAGATAGATAAAAAGACTGACTTGGTTTCTGGCATGTTTACCTATTTGTAAAACTAAGCGAGAGAGAGAAATAAGGTTTGTTTAGAAAGAAACTGAGTTCTTTCCACAAACTTGAATTTTCTAATCCTTATATCTTTGCAACTTGATGAAATAAAACCTTTCATATAATTCAAACTTAGACTAACAGAATTTATAGATTGAATATCAAAGGTCTAAAACATTGGGTTGCAAAGTTATAAAGTTTTATAAGAGTTTGTTGCAAGACCTCAGTTCCGTTTACTGTATTAGGATGGTTTTATCAAAAGATTCTTATCAAAGGTTGAAATTTGAAATAACCAGGAAAGGAAGGTCCAGCATATAAAACCACTGTACACTAAATGTTGTTTTATTTACAATAAACACGTTTCTCAGCAGTTTCATTTACAACCGTAGTTGTAAACACATCCTATCTGGTTCACTTCATGTACTTTTATCCCCAGGCAGAGGAGTATACGGACATACTAAATAGCCTTGAGTACAGGGAGAAGAAGAGAAGGTTGGAACCTGCCAATATCATCTATTGGTTTAAGAACACCAGGGCTGCTCTCCGGAGAGCTGAGGTTAAAACTAACCTGAACCAGGTGGATTTATCCAGGATAGACTTTAACTTTAGGTAACATTTTCTCATCATAATTTTTCTTTGTTTATCTTCGGAAGATTTATAATAGTTGTTGGCAACATAACTAGGGTTATCTTTACTATCTGTTTTATCTGTACTATCTGTACTATCTGTACTATCTGTACTATAATTCACAACGGTACACTTGAAACCTTTATCTGAGCAAAATTATGATAGACATTGTCGTTTTTCTAGGTTAAAAAATGTTTAATTCTGATAATTCCCGTTTTCCTGCAGTAGAAATACGAAAGTCACTGCGGTGTAGAAACCACATTTGAAAACAATCAGTTTTTAAAATAATGATTATTGACATCTAATTCATACTTGATCAGTCCAAGTTTGTAAGGGTATCGTTGTGAATCGGAAATTGCCATCTTTGCATGGACTGATTTGAAATTACTCTTACAGTCCCTTTAATTATTTCAGGAATATTCCTGGCATGGTTGGAGAAGGAAGATCAAGAAACGAACCAAGAGATATTGAATATGTTTTAAACGGACCAAATAGAATATTAGAAAGTTCTTCCAGAAGACAGGACAGATTGAATCTGAAGGACGAGGACAAGGACGGATTGGATGAACTTCAAAATAGAAAGGACGGATGGAATATTTTGCATAATGACAAGGACGGATTGGATGAACTGCAAAGGATCAGGGATGATTTTGAGGAAGTTCAAAAAAACAAGGATGAAAATCCGTCAAAAAATAATGGATTAGAAGATTTTGAAAGGAGTAAGAACGAACCAGATAATGAAGTTAGAAGAAGTAATTCAGCTCAAGATCTCATTGATTTCACTTCACCAATCAAAGAGCCAAACAAAAGTATTAAGTCGATGAACCTTTCAGAGCATAATGATTCTTACAAAAACAAGAACGGGTTAAACTATGAAATTGAAAATGATTTGGATAATGAATACAGGAGTAAGGATGAAAATTGGCGAAATTCTGAAATGTATGAAAGAAGACTGAACAGAGAAGAAGTAAAAGAAGATAAAGAGGAAAATATAGATTTGAGTAAATCTGGCATATTTCAAAATTCTATCCATAGGTTCAAGACTGAGAAAATAGAAGAGTTAAGCAAAGATTTAAAATATCCAAAGGGTAAGAGTAAAAATTCTAAGTAGAAAGATTGATAATAATAATAATAAAAAGAACAAAGGAATTGACTCTTTGCCACATACTCTGATTTTCTAATCCCAATATCTTTGGAACCCAATGTCGTAAACCTTTGATGTTTCAAACTTATATTTTTTGTTCTAACAAAAGTCATAGTTTGAAATTTCAAAGGTTTACGACGTTGGAATCCAAAGATATAGGGATTAGAAAATTAGAGTTTGTTGCAAAGAGTCAATTCCTTTAAAACTAAATATTTGAGATTGATGAAAAAAGTGGAATATTTTTAGATCAATCAAATCTAACAACAGAGGAAGCTGCTACTAGAGAACCTGATGAAAATTATAAAAACTGTACAAAACCAGATTTTTCTCCGGACTCAGATGCGGACACAGAGTCGGACCAGTTTGACGGGATGAATACTCTGATACATGAGGAGGACGGGTCTCACTCCGAGTATAGTTTACAGCACAGGGGAAGTGCAAAACCCAGGATGAGGATCTGTTTTGATTCTGATCAGGTATAAAGATTAAGAAAAGGTAATTAAATGTTCTTCAAAGTATATTTTTTACAGAAGTTTATCTAGCTTCTGAATACAGGGAGACCCATTCAAGTTTCGACTAAAAATACGAAATTGAAGCAATAGCATGTTTTTTATTGCGGTTATAATGCAATATATTTCTTATCTTAAAGGGAGTGACCGGCTATGTAAGGTATTTGAACTGAGTATGCAGTTTTGTGAAAAACTTCTTTCGGATTCATTTGAGATATATTAAACTTTTTAAAGATCTGTAAATCCTGAGTTTGAGCGCAAATTCGACGTTCAAAACTCCTACTTTGGGGTGGATACGTTTTCAGATTTAGTTTTTTTAATTATTAAATAAAGACGACATAAAATGTAAAAAAGTTCTACAATAAACTACAGACGTCATGTATAGGAACATGTTGAGAAAATAAAAATTAATCTTTTCATCGAAAATAAGTAATCTTCAATTATTAGTTTCTATTTTCTCATTATTCTGGTTTCTCATTATTCACAAAGATTTTTGCAGATTTTCTAGAACTATTATTGAAAAGACGACATTTGACAAATTTGATAAATTCAAATAAGCTAAGAAATTCAATATATTAATGAAAACTAAATAATTGATTTTAGCATTGATTTATTGACAAATTTCTTTTGAGAAATATGTTCCTAACTATCTCATTAGATTACTGTATAATTTTTACTTTATTTTCTGTTGTCGTTATTTAATAATTTTAAAAAAACTAATTCTGAAAACGTATCCACCCTCAAAGTAGGAGTTTTAAACGTCCCTTTAAAGGAGGCAAAAAACATTGACAAATATATTTGATATATTTCTTATCAGTGCTAAAAAAAGAACAAAAGAAATGGTATGTATTGTATGCAACTTATACGACGAAATTGTATGTGCTTAATTTAAAATGACCAGTCATTGTTGTTATCTATAATATCTATTATATATTAGTAAATTGAAGTTTATGCTTTTAGGAGATTCCTCTTCTACAGAGTTGGTTTAAGGAAAACAATCATCCTCCTAGATCTAAGGTACAGGGTGTCCCACGAAACATGTCATTTGGTAAATAGTTAAAATGTCTTCTTCCATAATTTTTTAAGTTGTTTGATACCAATGAGAATAATAACAAAAATTTTATATGGCATATCATAGTAAAATTATTTTCAAAGTAAATATATTTTATTATTCTGCAAAATGGCGAATAATAATGTCGTCTTCCAGACAGTTAGTTAGTTTCTATTCTAGATTATTTAAAACATTCAATTATGTCATAAACTACCGTTTAAAATGTTCCATATTGGTTTAGGTCGATATCTACGTGAACATCTTAAACAGTTTAGAGTCGAGAGCTAAAAAAAGGCGACTAGACGCTAACAACGTCATTTATTGGTTCAAGAACACACGTGCAGCCATTAAACGGGCCCAGGTACACAAGTGCAGCCATTGAACGAATTATTATTCGTTTTTACAAGAAACTATTTTGATCTTAAATAGTTTCAAAGAGTTTCAGTTCGTCATTTAAGTCGCATTTTTTTAAAGGCAACCTTTTTCTTTTGAATTTCTACAAATACCTTTCAACAAAAAATATGAATTAATGGATTTTTTATAGGCAACTGTTCTTCCAGTAGAAGGGCATTCTTCATTTCCCAGTATACCAGGGCAGTACAGTTTGGCACAGTATAATCCGTCTCAGTACAATCCAGGGAAGTGCAGTCCGGTTCAGTACAGTACAGGGCAGTACAATCCAGAGAAATACGTTCCGTCCTTTACTCAACTCAATCATCATTACTCAGGGTAAACAAAAATAAAATTTCAATAAATTCCAGGATATTTTTTTCTCAACTTTATTCATTGCAGCTTAAACACTGATTCATTAGTTTTAAGCATTATTCAGTTCATAAATCCTGATATTGATATTTTGTTTCAGTTCATAAATCCTAATTTTAATATTTTGTTTCAGTTCATAAATCTTGATATTGATATTTTGTTTCAGTTCATAAATCCTGATATTGATATTTTGTTAATTGTTTCAGTTCATAAATCCTGATATTGATATTTTGTTTCAGTTCATAAATCCTAATTTTAATATTTTGTTTCAGTTCATAAATCTTGATATTGATATTTTGTTTCAGTTCATAAATCCTGATATTGATATTTTGTTTCAGTTCATAAATCCTAATATTGATATTTTGTTTCAGTGCAGATTTCCAAGGAAAAATACTTAAAAGTTCTCGTACCTACTCTGATTATGACCCTTCCTCTCTACCTAAGAAGAACCGAACTTCTACAATAAATGAAACGGGAATTCGGGACGGATTTAATACATGTGTCAAAGAAAGATCTCGTTCTTGTTCCCCGTATGATCCGGAATCCAAAGATTACTCCCGTCCTGGATCCAAAGATTACTCCCGTTCTGAATCCAAAGAATACTCCCGTCCTGGATCAAGAGAATACTCCCGTCCAGGAGCAAGAGATTACTCCCGTCCTAAATCTGGTTCCAGAACCAGGAATATTTGTCCTACTGAAGCTGTGGAAGATTATCACAAACTTGGAGAAACTCCCGAACCTTGCTCCGATGATGATCCTAAACTGTGCTGGAATGAGAACAATAATAATATAAATCCTTTTAACAATTACTCAAAGGTATTTATATAAAGAATAAAAAAGAAAATTCAGAAATACGGTCTAATACAGTCTTCCTTTTCCACAGTTTTATGGGTTGTACTGTACTAAGCCATTTTTTCTTACAAATTCTTTTCAGTAAAATGTAATATTTTGATCTTTTATTTTTTTCAGTTTAAGACTGAATCTAGAAGAGAACCCCCGGAAACGTCCCAAACCCCTGGATTCTTGGAGACAAAAGAGAAAAAATGTGAACCGAACCTGTCTCCGGGATCCGAGGACAGCATCAGAGATTCTAATTTAATTTCCGGAACATGCTCCGGGTTTCAACCCGATTTCCGAACCTTTCAATCCTCCACTCCGCCGCCTGCTTATCTTAAGGAGCGGAGAATAAAGTTTCAAGATTTTTCCTCTGACTCCTCGCTCTCCTTCTCTCAATCTCATCTGTTCTCCGACCCGTCCAACCTTTCTTCGTCCACAGCTCACACCTTGCCGTCTTTCTCTCATCCCGCTGTTTCTCTGTCCCAATCCTTCTCCATCAATTCCCAACCATCCCTACCATCTCATCTTTTCTTCAGTAGCTTACAAGACCACAAGGAAGGAGCATCCCCATTCCCCCTTCACGGGTTAGATAAGAAGGATGAGTTTAAACCTTTCCTCTCTTCAACCCTACCCCACCTTCCTCCTTCAATTTACAATTCAGCTCCAGGTAAAGTACCATAAAACAATTTTTTTCAGCATTTTTCGTGAACAAAAATGTGTCAACTTTCAACTAATTAATAATCTTTACTCTTTGTAACCTAAAAGAAGAATTTTAACAAATCTTAAAAAGAAAATTTGTTTGTTAAAAACTGCATCTTAATGTCAAAACTGTTAAAAAATCAAATTTTTATTTGGCAAGCTTAATGCTTTTTGTCTATCTGCATGCTCAATGTCCATACTCATGTTAAACATGAGGATAAGGATAAGGATAAGGATAAGAATAAGGATAAGGATAAGGATAAGGATAAAATAAGAATAAGGATAAGAATAAGGATAAGAATAAGGATAAGAATAAGGATAAGGATAAGGATAAGTATGTAAATAAGGAAAAAGATAAAGAAATGGGTAAGAAAAGGCCACGTCTTTGTGTTATACCAAGTAAAACTATTCATCAAACAAATCTTTAGTTTGCTAATTAAATCAATGTTTACATTTTATAATTGCATCGTATCTAATTAGGTTTTGATAGAATATTCCCTAGATATGAACCGGTTTATACCTCCTGGATTGGTTCCACTGGTTCTACCCTACCCTACCCTGCAGCAGTCTGTACTGTACATGTCTCAGCTGATGAACCTGAACCAGTACACTGGACAACACACGGAGAGGAAGAAGAGAAACAGAACATTTATCGATCCAGTTTCAGAGGTATACTATTGAAAAAAAACTTCTTAAAAATTGAGATTTTATATCCTTGCTCGACAAATACACACTTTTAAAAAGTAAAAAGAAACCACAATTTTTAATCAAATGTTAAGGTCCCTAAACTTGTGTAAATCACATGTTAAGATCCCGAAACTCGTATAAATCACATGTTAAGGTCCCTAAACTTATGTAAATCACATGTTAAGGTCCCTAAACTTGTGTAAATCACATGTTAAGGTCCCTAAACTTAATGTTAAGGTTCCTACACTTTAATAAATCTCATGTTAAGGTCCCTAAAATGAATAAATCACATGTTAAGGTTCCTAAATTAAATAAATCTCATGTTAAGGTCCCTAAACTTGAATAAATCGCATGTTAAGGTCCCTAAACTTGAAGAATGGTTTCAAGAGAACTCTCATCCTTCCCACTCTCAGGTTTCAAGATTTACAATCCTTCTGAACAAGCTTCCTTACAGGTTAGAGATCATTATCAGATTATCATAAATATCTAATCATTTGTTATTTCAATCAATTCAAAATAAATTACAGGCTGTCCCAAGAACATGGGAATTGTGTGACAACGTAGAATCTTCTTTTATTTTCAAAAATTAGTTAAGGACAACGTTTTATAAAAAACATGATTCTACGATGCTTGGGCTGTCTAAAATGTGATCTTCCGTCGTCGTATCTTCAATGAAAAATGCGAAGATTTTAATACTTTTGGTTATATTATATCAAGTGGAACTTGGGACGAAATTTCTCAATACCTTGCAGTCATTTTGAAGGTTCAAAACAGGCAGACCAAAGGGATTGAGTATTCGCCACAAACTCAAGGTTAATAATCCCTATATCTTAACAACCTAATGTCCAAGACATTGGGTTGCAGGTAACGGGATTAAAACTTCAGAATTTGTGGCAACGACTCAATTCCTTTTAGGTATCCCGGGACTAGGGGAATATTACGTTTAATGTTTGATAAATATGTTTCCAGTATACGGATATAATTTATGAATACATGTCACATGGGTTTGGGACGATCTTAAAATCGTCCTGTACTGTCCATGTTTATTGGGAGACCCTGTATAATAAGACGATGATGTACCTGAAGTAATGTTGGTTCTTTAATTTCACTTTTTCCACCACATCTAGAATTCCATTAAAAAAATAAAATTATTTGAATCTTTTTGTTCCAGGCAGAAGTTTCCTAAATTGGAGTAGAAGAATGTCCTGTTCTGGTTCAAGAACAGAAGAGCTAAATGTAAACGAGTAAATAGCAGTTAATTTATAATAATGAACATAATTTTATGATTTTAAATTGAATATTTAGAAATGAATAATAAATATGCTAAAATGAAAAATTGAAAGTTTTCAAAGGAAAAGGTGTGGAACCGCAAGTAAGATTTAATTACATTACCATTTTAAAAGACATATTTAAGCCATTTGTAATTATTTCAAAAATGATTGTAATGATCGAGATATACGTAATCAACATTTGGAACTAATTTATTTTGTGCAAAACTACTGGTACGACAATACAACCACCTAACTTCTTTGGATTTTATTTTACACATAAGAGTTAGAAAGCGTATTTTTCTATAATTTAAGTTTTTTTTTCTTTTTAATATCTCTTAAAGTGACTATAGGCGTAATTCAAGTTTCTGATTTAAAATTGTACCTTTAGAACCTTTGAATCAACAAGAATAAATAAGATATTCATCATTGAAAATTGATTATTTTCTATTGTGGCTTCCCTGAAAATATCCCTTGCGGATATAGCTGCACTTGCAGAAACAATGAATGATATTGTCGAATAAAGCAACATTTATCCGATATTTTTCATATGATTGATCAGAAAAGGTTTATCGGGTGCAGTTGTGAATATGACATGTCTTTCTTTTTAACATGATGACCAATTGAAACTACGACAACAGGCCATGAAAGGAATTGCGTCTTCGCCACAACTCTGATCTTTTAATCCCTATATCTTTGCAACCGAATGTCTTAGACCTTAGATATTTCAAACTATGAAGTCTTGTTATGTAAAATTATCTAAATTTAAAATATCAGGTTGCAAAGATATATGCATTAGACCAGTATGATGCAAAGATTCAACTCCTTTACATAAATTGTATTCAAACCCGAGCAATATGCTAAAATGGAATGAAATGATCTCAATTTAGTTTATGTGAGGAAATAGAGAAGAGGATAAGTTAACTAATAGTTAAACATTTTAGATCATGCGAATACTTCAACATTTAATTCACACTCTTCTTAGTTGTATTACACCATCTTTATGCAACGTTATTCACATAAAAGAATGATATACTTCAGAGACGACTGCACAGAATTTATTTAAATCTTCTTCTTACATAATTGTTAAGTTTAGTTACGATAAAATCAAAAATAGATTTACTTAAAAAACCTTTTTACATTTCTTGTTCTCTGGGTGAACACTAGCGTCATTTTAGATTAAATTTTTGTAACCATTATAACATTACATTCAACAGAAAACCTAAATTTAGCCTTCAGATCAGAGTTTTGGGTCATCAAGGTCTTCATCTTTGTGGGTAACCCTGTGATCTGTATCTTCAAGACTAAACAAGGATAAAGATCTTGTGTTCTATACGTTTATATTTAAGTTGTATATAACTGGATATATATATATAAATAATATAAATATATAAATATAAACTTTTATATATATATATAATGATTTAAAGTCATGGTTTAAGATTTTAGTTGTATTCTCCGAACCAATCCCATCCGAACACACGCACAGTATATATACGGTAGTACGGAGTCAAGATACCGGTACATCTCACACATATACACAGGTATAATGTATACACGGATACAGGTGAAACCATCCAGTTAAATCACGATCATGAGACTGATTCTACTTATCTTCTGTCTCCCGTTAGTTCTGTGTATTACTGGAGTATATGAGAAGAGTGAGGGTATATATATATTAAACAATGGAAATTATGAGTCTGCAGTTGAAGAATTTGATTATCTTTTTGTTTATTTCTACGCGCCCTGGTGCGGACACTGTAAAGCTCTCGGTCCAGAGTTTGTCAAGGCAGGACAGATGCTCAGAGAGAAGGATAGTTTGATCAAACTTGCCAAGGTGGATGGAACGGAGGAGACGGAGATTTTAGACAAGGAAAATGTGACCGGATATCCGACCCTGAAACTTTACCGGAAGGGAGAAATGGTTCCGTATGCCGGAGGAAGGATGGCTCCAGAAATGGTTGACTGGTTGGAGAAAAAGATTTCTCCTCCTGCTCAAATCCTGGAAACCTTGGAAGATGTGGAAGAATTTCTGTCAAAGAGCGAGGTTTCTGTTATCGGGTTATTTAGCCAGGACGGAGAAAAAAAGAGTATGTATGAGACGGCCTGTAAGGATTATGATGACTACGGAGTACATTATCCAGTAGGATTGTCTACCAACAAGGAAGTCGTAGAAAAATATTCCGAAAAGGAAGGAATAGTTTTGTTTAAGAAGTTTGATGAGTTAAAGGCAATTTACTCCGGAGACTACAGTACACAGAGTATCAGAGACTTTATCACTGAAGAATCCTTGCCAAACGTGATTGAATTTAATCATGAAAATGCGCAAAAAATGTTTAAATCACCAAACAACGAAAAGTCCCATCTCCTGGTTTTCCACAACAGCAGCTTGGAGAGTTTTAAAGATGAGTTTAGTATGCTCCGACGAGTTGGGAAGGAGTTTAAGAAACAGGTTATATTTGTGAGTGTAGATGTAGTAGAAGAGGATCATCGAAGAATGATTGAATTTCTTGGAGTTCGGCATCGGATCAACAACGATTCATTCCCTACAATGAGAATTATAACCATGAAGGATAACTCTGGTCCTGTCAGGTTCAGACCTGAGGATACAACAGTTTCGGAGGAGAATATCCGAACCTTTGTCTCCGACTACATATCAGGAAAGGTTCCAAGAGAATATTTTGTTGAACCACTCCCGGAGAACTGGGACGAGACAGCTGTCAAATATCTGACAGCTGTTAACCTGAAGAAGTTTGTTGAAGATGAAACTAAGAATGCTCTGGTTATGTTTTATGCTCCTTGGTGTGGACACTGTAAAACATTGTCTCCAGGTATACATAGATACACATCAAAACTTAGTTCATAACATTATTCAAAAGAATAGAAAAATATCTTTCTTTAATATGTTTTTTTTATCAAAACAAATGTCATTTTACCTTTTCATATAATATTTTAAAAAGCTTTCAGATAAAACCTTAGCAAGAATAATAAAAATGCATTCCGGCACAGGGAGTTTTCTGATTATTTAACAGTTTTGGAACATAATAAAAATAATAAAAACTTTTTCGTTTTCAAATAAAAATAATTTTTAAACGGAGGTTTATGTTTAGTTTGGGACAAACTAGCTGCAAATTTTGCTGACACTGATTACGTGTTTGGTAAGATTGATGCAACTGTAAACGAGATCGATGGATTCCCAAAGATAAATTCTTTCCCAACCATCAAACTTTTCATGAAGGATGGAAGACAGGTATATTATAGATCATTTTAGAGAAGAATAAATAATCAATTTTCAAAGTTAAAAAACATAAATATTTCATTTATTTGTAAATATACAAAGTTGTTAAGGTTATCACACATGACAATTTATTTAAATGGAGGGCAAATATTAAATCTCAAGTTGGTTTAACAAAGTATATTTCAGGCTGAATATAACGGAGAGAGAACTGTCGAAGGAATTAGTAAATTTATTAAGACGGACGGAGTTTACGGGATGGCTGCTCCGGATGAAGAGATGAACACAAAACCAAACAAGGATGAACTATGATTTCTCAGGGTCGGAGCTAAGGCACGCTCGGGATATCTTCTATATTTCTTCATATTGAAAAATAAATATTGAATTTTTCTTGCAATTATTCGAACATCGTTTACACAATATTCTTACACTTGCAACACTTTTATGTATAAAAATGATATGACCACTGATATTTTTATGATATATTTGAGCTTTGATATTTAAGATGTCTAAACACGATTAGTGCATATTTATTTTGATAATTGTAACTCTTCAATTTTCAATTTTTACAAAAAAAATATTTGTTCCAAAAAATTATTGCTCACTATAAAACTTATTTCCTATTGTATAACTTTGTAATAATACCAAAATTTGTTAGAAATAATTTAAATGTGGAACAGAGATGAAACACAAAATCGAGGTAATCTGTGATGATTAATTAACTTTTTAAAGGGACTGTAAAGGAAAAATGAAAGGGGGTATAGGATGAAAGCTGAGGTTCTCAGCTTTCGACCTATACCCCCTTTCATTTTTCCTTTACAGTCCCTTTAGAATATATTTTGTATAAAGTGAAAACAAATATAAATAACAATAAACAAAAGCATAAAGAAATAATAAAAAAGAAAAATTGTCTTCTATTCCCTTTTCTAGCAATATAACCAGTTCTGAAAAAATTTTATCATTTTTAGATTTAAATACCGCTAAGCATTTTGTATAAAAAGAATTGAGTCTTTGTCACAAGCTCTTATTTTCTAATACCTATTTCTTTGCAACCCAATGTCGTAGACCTAAGATAATTCAAACTATGAATTTTGTTAGACTAAATAATCTCAGTTTGAAATATTAAAGGTTTACACCATCAGATTGCAAAGAACAGGAATTATAAAATGTAAGTTTGGAAAACAAGTACGCAGAATCTGACACCTATCATACAATTGAGCAGAGTGAGTGTCCCAAAAATACTGGTTTCGACAAAATTACAAGAATCGGGGACAATCAAGAGAAGAATAAGAAATAAAGGAAGAAGGTGAGAAACCATGACAAGAATAATCAAATTAGAATTTTTTGTATTAACTCTACCCAATTTATAAAATCAAAAATCAAAAAAATATTTTTAAAAAATTTGCGTTTGGGTCATTTCATGCAAAATCCCCAAAATGTGTGGCAAATATTTGCGATTTTGCGCTTGATTTCAGGAAACCCTCTAATTGGGTAAATTAATAAAGGAAATTTAATATTTTAAATTTTTTGAGTAAGTTACAGGTCTTTTTTCACATTTAAATTTTTTTTCTTCGCCTAAATAGTAATTTATATTCATCTAAAGCAACTGGGTTTTCAAGTGTTAGGTAAATCTTTGCCCCCCATGCATGTTCAGAAGTTGGGCAGACCTGGGGTTTACAAGAAAAACAGAAATATTTTTGCAGTTTGTTTTACACCAGGTTGCTAAGATTATAAAATTTTTAGCTTGAGGCAATTAATCAATGTCCGAATTTTATGAATTTGAGCTAGCTTCGTCTAAAATCGGCAGAAAACCGGTTACAGTTGAGCGCCGGCTTAAATCTTGAAACATTGAATTAAATTTTAAGTGGAACCAACCATATTTAAGCTGAGCCTCAAATTTAAGCCGCGGCTCAAATTCTTTAAATTCGGCCTCATGTTCTCTATGACGGTACCTTATTCTCCATTGGTCTGCATGTAATGGGACACATCGCTTTAGAAACCTTCCTCATTCCCCATGCCTACAAAAATCTTTACAAGATTTGGAAGAAATGCAGTTAAACTTGGAATTGAGTCTCTTCTACAAACTCTGATTTTTTATCCATACATGTTTGCAACATGTATGAAATCATCGATATCGTAGCTCTTAGACATTTGAAACTATATTAATTCTGCTCAGTATCTCTGTTTGAAAAGTCAAATGTTTTCACCATCAGATTGCAAAGATATAGGGATTAGACAGTTTGAGTTTGTTGTAAAGACTCTATTTCTTTTGTGAACTTTTTGATTCAATTTTACTATTTTTTTTGGCACTAGATCAATAGTTCTATCATTAGTTTGTCTACTGGCCATTTTATATGTTGGTAAATCAAAAAGTATCTAAACTTGCAGCAATTCTAAAATCTTTTATGAAATGAATGAACGTACAGATTACACTGAAAATCAAAATCACAATCAAAACGCGCAAATTTTTATTTCAACTTTCTAAACATGCTGTTTAATGAACACAATAAGGATATCAGAACATAGTAAAAACTTTTCTAATTCTTGTATCTTTGCAACCTGATGTCGCAGACCTTTGATCTTTAAAATAAAAATTTTGCAATATAAAATATGTAAGGTTTACAACATAGCAATACAAGACAGAGAGAGATAGCATGCGTTAACTCTTTTGGGCTTCTGCCTCAGGGTTATTGTGAACGAAAAACCCTAAATTTTGAAAAGACGACATTTAGTGTTCTATCTGTATTGTTATTAATCTATGAATTACACCATCGGGTTGCGAAGAAAAAAGGTTTAAAATTAGAGTTTGAGGTGGCTAAACAGATCCTTCCATTTCAATAAATCTAAAACATGAGAATAGTTTGGCAATCAAATACCTTGGTAGGTCCGTACCCTGCATACACAAATCCAATTCTTCTAGTTGGCCAGGGGCGCCATCCAGGACCCTTATATCCTAGGCACAGAACAGAGATTATAATAGAAGGGAAATAAGACTATCCCTCAATATGAATTTATTCAGTCACTTTAAGCCTGAAAAGGAGTTCAAAGTGTACAATTATGTAAGTTTTCACAAATTATACGCAGTACATCACAATAATTCAGTATGATCCTAGAACATAATGAAGTTTATGCTGAAATGAACTCGGGAATGTAAAGTAATGATTATGCTGAGATGAACTCGGGAATACATGACAGGTTGTCAGAGAATTGATTTAGAGAAAATTAAATATTTTTTAAGACATTTTTTTCTATAAAAAGATGTTTCAGGGACCAAAGGGCTATTAAGCACAAATGTGTGAAATACACCTGCAGTATGGAAACAGTACAACAAAATGGCGGTTTTACACTTTTTCGACTAAATTCAACGTTATACTTTTCTATTATCTTTGTCCCTAGGAGAACCAAAATTTCCTTACCACGGTACAATTAGACGACTTTTAACAGCATATTTTGTTTTTAAAACCAATGAGTGAAGCCTAGGCAAATCTTCGAAATTTGTTTGTTCTGTAAGAGAAACTATCTTGGGAACTCAATTTTGCCTGGAATATTTCTCTATGAAGGTCAACACATTTAACTTAGAATTTTTAAACCGAGCTAAGAACATTCCAGAGGTTTTACATAGTTACACAATCAAAATTTGAGGCAAATAGGTCAAGAGGTTTCTGATTTATGATTGGACAAACAAACAGAGAGACAAAGAAAGAATACTACTTTATATAAAAAGATTAAAAAAAGTGCAAGCAGAATAAGGAAAATTTAAAGGTAAAATTATTTTAAAAAAGAGAAGCGCGAAGCACGCTGGACACCGAGTTTGCACAAAATGGTGTTTTTTTGTATTTTTACTTACTAATTGAATAAATTACTTACTTCTTTTACAACCATAACTGTCATGTATCATAGAGTTATTTCTAAAAAAACTGAATGTTTTTAATCTTTCTATTATTTTTGATATCGGAACTTATGTGCTTTTTATTCTTTTTATTTTTAACGATTGATCTCGATAACCGATGTGGGGACTTTTGTGGATGATCCCTCAAGTAAAGTTGGCCCTGCTAGCCCTGCAGGGTAAAACCATCACGGGGATTGCAAGTTGAATCAAATCATAGGTCCGAGTCCGAAGATGTAGATTAATGAGTTGGATCCCGAAATTAAAAACACAAAACTTCTGACTTCTTGATGTTCAATCAGAGCTGGGAACTTTCGAATGGTCAGGATTAATGCTTAATACTCTGTTTTCGCTAATCTCGAGATTATAATTAGTCTTGAGACTAATTATTTAGATCAACAAATTGGATTCTAAGAATGCCAGATTTGTTGCTTTTCTTGACTGGAAGGGCCTTTACTTAATTTCTTACCCATTTATTTATCAGTACATTAGTTAAAATTCGTTAAAAAAGAATCTCAAACGTATTATTAAATATTTTCTTCACCGATTAATTTACAAAATGGCCGACAACAAATTCTTAATTTGTTAGAAATTGCGGATTTCTCTCATGGGCTAGAATTTATTTTCAAAGCCGTCATTGGTCAATACAATTTCTGAACTATTTTCCTGCACTCTCATTGGAGAAAATAATTTACGGATATCCAAAGAGATAGAAAAAGAGTGGATTAAGGACTGAAATTAAAAGTTTCCACAGTGGATATTCGGATTAAGTGGTTGGGATTAAAGGTTATCTATTCTAAAGTTCCCAGCTCAGTTTCTCCTCTTTTTTCTTCATCAGATGTCTTTGTTTATCAATATCTTTACTTGAAGAGACTGCAGGAAGCGTAATTTCAAGTGTCTTTCCATTTAAAGAGGGGGGTTCCCGACTCACAGTGGTTAAAGAGGGGGGTTCCCGACTCACAGTGGTACCAATTCACTTTACAAAGTTAAGTATAATAGCAAATTGAAAATATTTGATGACTGAACTTTTCATGCTCGGTTAACTTTAAAAACACACTTTTTCATAATTTTAAAATATTTTTTTATATAAATAAAATAACTTTTTATATAAATAAAATAATTTTTATATAAATAAAATAATTTTTTGTTTTTTCAAATTTCCATCAAATTTTTACCTGATTGCTGGCCAAACATTTTTCTTTAAAGTTCTCTAAATTTCCAGAAGTTAAATAATCTAGTTCTTAATCCTTCCATACAGATCTACCCACAACGAATAAGATTTTAGAGAGAACTGTTTGGAATTTAATCAGACTTTTTCCTAATAGTGATGTTTTCCCGTTCCTTTGCACTTCTATATATATATACCAGGGTGTCTCAAAAAAAAGGGGAATAAGGGTATACAGATTTTAAAGATTGAGACCAATTTTAGAATCTACGTACAATTTCCGATTCAATCTGCAAGTTTAGGCTTGTAAATCTAAAAATGACAATTTAATAGGCTCCTAAAGTTTCCATCTGGAGTGAGTAAAAAGTAAGAGATAATCTCTATTCCACAATTTTGAATTCAATTTGAGTTTACAGTTTATTACAATTTAGTTTACATTTTATTACAATCTTATTAAAATGTCCACCATTAGCAGGAAGACACTTTTGGGCCCTGAATCTAATTTCAAAAATAGCCTTTTGGGAGACAGCAGTGTCTAGGCTTTGGGGTTTAGGGGCCTAAAAATTGTGTTATTTTAGATCTACAAGCCTAAAATTGGGCTCATTGAATCGGAAATTGTACGTAGATATATAAAATGGTCTTAATCTTGAAAATCCGATTACAAACAAGTCCGTAGACCCTTATTCCCCGTTTTTTTTGAGACACTCTGTATGTTAGCCAAATCATCAATCAAACTTGAAATCGACAAAACTCCAAACAGCTAACCCAATTTCACTTTTAAGCTAACAGAGTTTTAGGTCGTCATTAGAGTCTCATTTTTTGTAGGAAACCCTATTTAATCTGTTAAAATATGATTATCATTTGAATATCTGAGTACAGCTCGGCTTGATATAAACAAATATTTAATAAAAACTCGAAATTTTAGCAACCCCCCCCCCTCCCCACTAACTCTTGAAATTAATATTATTTCTGCCTGGTCCAGATCTTTTCTGAAGGTTGGATTTACACTGAACAGAGAATTTTTTATTTCCAAAACCTCAGTCATATTCTGGTAGTTTTTACCATCCCATAGTCCAGCCAATATGGCGGCTCTAAAACAAAGACGACAATGATGAAAATGGCGAATAAATGGATAAAAAACAACCGTAATAATATTTTATAGCTATCCCATTCCCATACATCCCTTTTATAAATACTATCTTAGCTTTTGCATACTTGTGGAATGGAGCATCTCTCATTATGTGAAACTGTTCATTTGATTTTAACCATTCCTAAATACATTATATTTTGTATTAACTGTTCATATGTTTGGTTGTACAGTTTATGTATGTTTGTTTATCCGTACTGTGGATTGTTTACACGTCACGTAGATTGTTTAGATGTACTGCAGATTGTTTATCTATACTGCTGAGTGTTAACATGTACTGCAGAGTGTTTACATGTATTGCAGATTGTGTATGTACTACAGATTGTTCACTTTTACTGCAGATTATACCTGTACTGCATATTGTTTACCTGTATTGCATATTGTTTACCTGTAAGGCTGTACTGCATATTGTTTACCTGACTGCATATTGTTTACCTGTACTGCATATTGTTTATCTGTACTGCAGATTACACCTGTACTGTATATTGTTTACCTGTACTGCATATTGTTTACCTGTACTGCTAATGCCTCCCTATCTTGAATAAAACTATCAATATCTCTAGAACCAAATATTTCTACTGTAGGATCTCCAATGACCTTAAAAGGTAAAAAAATATTTTAATTTATTTCTTTTTTCTTATTTTTAAACAGATAAAAAAATTTCAAACAAGGTTTGTCTTGTCTGATGAGAATTTTAAAAACTTGGACTTTGTATTTTCAAATAATCTATTTAAAGAAACAGAATTTTCACAATCACCTGGAATCTCCAGAACCTTCCAACTGGGAACTGCGTATTCAAGTCCCCCAGGCTGGCAAAGGTCAAAAAGTACAAATCAAAATGAGAAAAATACCTTTAACATCTTTAAAAAGTACAGCTATCGACGTTATGTTTCATGCATTATACAATCTTAAAAATAAATTATAAAATATAGCGCCAAAAAGCTATATTTTAAACTTATTTATTTCTAACATAAGCTAAAACTCGAAAATGATTTTCCCAACTTTAAAGTACACTGAAATGTTTTTGTTCAGAATTTTTACTGAAAAAAGCGGGTTAGAAACTAAACAATTGATGTTCTGGCATCCCCTTCTGATTTTTCGACTTTAGAGACCCCCTGTAAAAAATATGTCCATTAATTTTACCTATGCAGTTTAGTGACGTCACAAAGATCCAGATGGGGGCTTTCACAGTGTAGTCTACATAATTCTCTTCTTGTCTAAAATAGTTTAAAGGGACCCGATTTACAACGGTACCTTTAAAACCTTTGAAGAATGAATGTTATTGTTTATTTAAACTGTTTATGTTCTATAGCGGTTTCCCTGCAAAGTGACTTGCGTATTTCTTGCCAAAAATAATTAATGGAAAAATTCACGAAAAAAAACTTTCACAATTCAGAAAAACGACGGGTTGTTCTACATTTTAAATTAGATTAAGGTTTCCAGGGTACCATTGTAAACTGTTCAGTGCCATCTTTGCATGGAGGGTCACTTGAAGTTACGCTTACAGTCCCTTTAAATTCATAAATATTTCCTGCATGAGGTCAGGTTTAATGAAATGTTAAAAGTGGTTGAACCATTTACAGATAGTTGAACTACATCTATATTGCTGCCAAAAATACACTGTTGAAGTTAAAAAATATGTTCTTGCCTCAAATTCATTTTCTGTAATATTATGATAAATACGAATTCTCCAGTCAGGATAGTACAGCTGAAATATTAAATTTTAAATTAAAAAAATTAATTATTTTTCCTCCTTTTCAAAATATTATAATTATTATAATTAGTATTAATTAAAAAACTACAATACCTGTGCCCGCATTAAAATATCTGCTATAAGTTGAGTGTATCGCAGCTCAGAGGCTTTATTTTCCCTGTAGTATAATCAAGATCTGAATTATTCAAGAATAAATAAATCTGAATTAAACAAGAATAAATAAATCTGAATTAATCAAGAATAAATAAATCTGAATTTATCAAGAATAAATAAATCTAAATTAATCAAGAAAATAAATAAATCTAAATAAATCTGAATTATTCAAGAATAAATAAATCTGAATTATTCAAGAATAAATAAATCTGAATTATTCAAGAATAAATAAATCTGAACTAAACAAGAATAAATAAATAAATCTGTCAAATTTAACATAGTACAGTATTAGAAAATCAAAATACATTTGTTTTTCTTCCACTTTGCTAAATTTTGCCTCTGAAAAATATAAAGAAGAAACGAACCAACAAGGAACCAACTGAAACCACATTATACTAGACTTACAAAGGTTTTCCTTTAGAGGAAAGCGGAGGAATGTAGAATGAGTAGGATAAAACTCTCTGACCGGCTCCCAGCGCTGGAATTTAAACAAATGTCAATATTTTTTTAATGAAGTGCCATAATGGATTTGAGCTAGCTTAGAAACAGATTTTCGACAATTTGAAATTTCAATAAAAGGTTGATTTATACCAGAACAAGTAAGCATCGAACCAAATCATAAAAACCTACCTAGAAACTGTACATACTGAAAATTAAAATTAAATTGAAAAGCAAGAAAGTTTTAAAGAAATGATCTTGTCATTCAAAATCAATTTTTAAAAATTTAACAAAAGGCAATTATGAATTTTTGTGTCATGAAGATTCAAAATAAATCTATAAAAAAATGTGTTTTTTTTCTGAAATTTTGTTCCCACTGTTGAAAAATGAATTTTTAACCTGTAGTGAAATTATTACACGTGGATTTGCCAACATATTCTCCCCTTACAACCTAATTTTAAAATCACATTTTTAAATACGGATAAAAAATGTAATCAGTCAATTGTCCTCTTCATTAGCTTTTATTAGAATTACCGGTGAAGAGTTTCAGAAGATTTAAGTTGTTGTATTATTTCTGAAAATATAAACCTGAGGACGGGATTTTTGTGTGGAGTATTATTATTTATTTGTTTGAACGATCTCGATAGCCAATGTGGGCACTATAAGGATAAATGCTTGATCCCTCCATTTAAGTTTTCCCTGCTGGGTATGATCACCACTAAAAGCTACTCCAGCCGTTTACCCGCACTTTTACCGGAAAACTAAATTTTCGAAATAAGAGTCGACCCACTCAACTCAGAATCTCAAAACTAAGAACACATCTAAGTACATTTCTCCAATCAAAATCTGAGTCAAATCGGTCCCGGACTTTATATTTAATTTTAGATTTGGATTTGCACTTGCCTGATTAAAATCTATATTTTGAGGTTGAAGGGTTGGGTTCAGATATTTTAGAGATCGGGCAACCCTGGATATTTTGAAAATTAACCTTTAAAATGATTAAGTAGAGGGAAGGAGAACAAATACAGGGTGTCCCACGAAACATTACAGCAGCAAGACGACTTGAAAGTCGTCATTGATCTTGGAATTTATTTGTAACATTTAGTCGTCAACCTACTTTAACATGTATGATTCTTAAAACAATAACCACAAAATTCTCCTAGTCCAGTATTTCCAAAATGTGGTCTGCCTGTTTTGTGCTTCAATCTTACCGGAGATATTAAGAACTTTATTTTGGATTTCAATTTTGTTAAAGGGAGTGTTCGCGAAAAATTAAAGGGGGTATAGGCTTAATGCGATAAAAAAGCGCTTTTGATCGCTACTAATCTTACTTCTATGTTGCGTCTATAAGGAGAAAATTGTTAAAAACGACTCACACCGAAGAACGCAGTGTCCATACAAATTCAGAAAGATGCAACATTCAACTCGGATCGTAAACAAATCAATTTAATTCCAAACAAATCATTTAAATATTGCAAACAATAGTCATCGATTATTTTTCGACACATTCGTATATATTTAATATTTCATAATATTTTTGATTTTGCTCTTTTTTAAATAATTTTCGCTGGCGTTGGATTTTCGAACAGTCCTGGAAAATATGAAAATGTCGTCTTCATTATCAAAAATCCTCGAAACAGGAATAAATGTTTTCAAAAGCAACTCTCAGATCATGAAAAATACCAGATATTATGAAATATTAACTATTTTTGAATGCGTCGAAAAATAATCGATGATTATTGTTTGTAATATCTGAATGATTTGTTTGGAATTAAATTGATTTGTTTACGATCCGGATTGAATGTTGAATCTTTCTGAATTTGCATGGACACTACGTTCTTAGGTATTAGTCGTTTTTAAAAATTTTCTCCCTATAGACGCAACAGATAAAAGTAAGATTAGTAGCGATCAAAAGCGCTTTTTTATCGCATTAAGCCTATACCCCCTTTCATTTTCGCGAACACTCCCTTTAAATAAAACCAAAATTGTCAAAATTTGAACGAAATTACTATAACCTTGTTGTTATTAACTCTAAAAAATTTACTTCTAAAATAAGATTGAGAAATAAATGCAGATAATCATATAAAATCAAAGATGACGCTTAAATCGTCTTGCTACTGTCATGTTTCGTGGTACGCCCTCTACAGGAGTATACCAACCATATTTAAGCCGCGTCTCAAATTTAAACCGCTGCTTAAATTCTTTAAATTCGGCCTCATATAAAAACACTTTACACTCAAGATGTTAATTTTTTAATGAGTAGAGAATACCAAGTTTTAAAATTACCAATTCCAAACACAATTTTTCAGTCGTTCCTAAATTATGTTAATTGGGACGACCTGTACATTTAAAACAATTATTTTTAGCTTAACACCCTGCAAACACATTAAAGTAATTATAGATAATATTTACCTAGGTTTACACTCGCAAAATGAATCTATAACATATTCTGCAGATGGCTCATGTGTTATTTTTGAAAATTCTGTAAAATAAAATAGAATAAATTAAGATTTTATAATTTTCATTTATAAAATGTTATTAATAATCAAAAAACTTTGACCTTGGCTACTCTACATACACAATTTTACTGTGAAATATAAAAGACTATTTGGGAAAATTTGAATGTAAATAAAAACAAAATTAGCTCCCCCCCCCATCTCCTCAGAACTGAACCCCCTTTCAACCTAATATTCCATATCGATTTACCCCCCCCCCCATCTCCTCAGAACTGACCCCCCTTTAAACCTAATATTCCATATCTATTTACCCCCCCCCCCATCTCCTCAGAACTGAACCCCCTTTAAACCTAATATTCCATATCTATTTAACCCCCTTTAAGCACTCCTATCTGAAAAATGTATTTTTATTACCAACTATGCTGTCAAAGTTGTAAAACATAAAGAGAAGGCTAACCTAAAATAAAAGATAAATACCACAAAATTAAGTTTTTTTGGCTGATTTCTTAGCATTTTGACAAATTTTGATCAAAACCATCCCATATAATAAAACCTTTCTCATCTCAACCCGATTAAGTTGAATACACAAGATATTTTATAAATAAAAAGAATTAAAAGAAGACGACAATCAGTCCATTGTCTTCTGGTTGAACACTAAAAAATTAATTGTCGTCTTCCTTTTAATGAAAATTTTCATTATATTCTTAAGCATTAAATAATAACTAATATTCACCAAAACAATTGTTGACATGATTATAGTTCTCGGACCGTTGATAATGTTAACCGATTTCATCATTTTATCTAAAATAAGTTAATCACAAAAAAAAAACTTGAGTCGACAGAGCAAGGTTTCTGAAAAAAAGAGAAATTATTGGCTTAAAGAGACTGGGGACGTAATTTGAGGTGACTCTCTATTTTAAGATTTGGCTGATCCAGCATGAGTGAGATATTCTTATTGTTCAGGCTGAAAACTGATTTTTTAATAGTGCTTTCTATATGAACGTGACTTACGCATTAACGCTGGAGGGACAATGAAATAAATTGTCATAATTCAGCATGTTTTCAAAAAGAAAAACGATACTATCGTCCTCATTATTACTCAGATAAAGGTTGGAAGGGTGCAATTGTGAATCGGACATTTCACTTTATAAATGAAGGGTCACTTAAAATCACGTTTACAGTCCCTTTAAAGTTTTATACTGATTAAATAATTGGTTAATGTTTAGTAAAGTTCTATAAAAACATATGTTGCTTTGTCCAGTCTCCAGTATCCAGTGCTATAAAATGTAATCATATTTACATAACACCTGTGTCATTTAGTTATTCATATGTTTATTTAGAGCGGTCAAGCTGCAAGGGAAAGAATTTATATTACTGCACCCCTTACCCAATTTTTTAAAACACCATTAATGATTCACAAAAATAGCGATTGCAAATAAACATACTCAGTGTTTTTCACCATTTTCACAATTTGCACTAATCTTCCTCAAAAAGGAAGAAATTGTCGTATCTACAAATTGTCTTTTATTTTTTATGCGGTAAATAATATATTCGTAAATATGATAAACCTTAATGAACATTCGAAGGGGCGTTTGAGGGGGGGGGCTGACCTACACCCCCCCTCCCCTTGAAAATTTAAGATAGGTTGACCCCCTTTGTTGGGCAAAGTCTTATATTATATTTTTTTATTTCTGAAATGTATCTGTATCTAGTCGCAGGGTTTTTTGTAAATTGATTAAATTTTGTCGAATTCCGAAAAGTAAAACCTGAACAAAATTGTCGTTAATTTCTAATGGATACATGATCAATAAACGATCTTTTATCCAACTAAGAAATTGTCTATCTTAAAAAGACAAAATGAATTTACATAGCTTTTCTACATTTTAATTCGTTTTTTTTCAATGTATTTTGAAAGACCCTGTACATTGTGAATTGTGTATTTATAAAACAACCTGTAAATTGTGATTTGTGTATTTATGAAACACCCTGTACATTGTGAATTTTGTATTTATGAAACACCCTGAACATTGTGTACTGTGTATTTATGAAACACACTGTACATTATGAATTGTGTATTTATGAAACACCCTGCACATTGTGAATTGTGTATTTATGAAACACCCTGCAAATTTAAATGCTTATGCAATAAATTTGCTGATATACGAATGTTTGCAAATCTGACATACAGGATGTCCCATTAAACAGAGGAATTAAGTGACGACTGCTGTATCTCGAATCTGGATTTCCAAACTGACGGAGATAATGAGCTCATGGAACAGACAATCGAATCTTATTCTTTCTTTAATTTTTATAATTTTGAATGTTTCTAAGAAACTGTCCTGATTCATAAAAGTTAAGATATCTAGCAAACATCCTACATAATGTTGAGGACAATGAGATTAGTTGAAAAATGTAAACCTTTTGCTTTCTTTCTTTCTCCACTAAATAGTACATATACAGCAGTCTTTCAAGATATAGAAAGCTGTATTTCTCGCAGTTGAATCCGCGATATATTCAGTCAAACTTCCTTGCATGCAATATCAAAATTAGCATGATCAGTTCGAGAGGAGGAAGGCCAGCTACAACCATTTCTTGTCCGAACCACATTCTTCTAATTTTCTCGTCCAAACCATCCTCACAATCCTCTTCCTCCCATTATTAAAGTGTTCAATCCGTGAAGATAAAGCTATTTTTTAAATTTTGGCCAGGTTAGGGTTTAAGATATGGCTAGTCTAAAGTATTGCAATGCTTTCAACATGAATTCGAAATCATGAGAATGATGTCAAGCTTTATTTAGGTGATATTAAATCTCTTCTGTCTACGGAATGACTAATTAACAAAAAAAGATAGTTCTATGAATTTGGAATAACTTGCGGCTTTTTATCCTCTAGGAATACTGAATATTAAAAGTACCAGGAATAATAAAAATACGCGTGAAAATGTGAAAAATTTAGAAGGACATAGAATTTGAAAACTTGATCAATTAATTAAAGTTTTTTTTTTCGATTTTCAAAAATTCAATATTTCATCTATGCCCTAACGTGGCCAGATTTCTTAAAAATAGTTTTATCTCCAAGGTTTGGAAACTTAAATAAAACATATTGGAAGGACAAGGGTTTCGATCGGTGGCTCGGACGAGAAGATGAGAAGAATGTGGCTCGGAAGAGATATTGTTGTGGCTGGCCTTCCTTCCCTTTTTGTTCTGAGGATCGTATAGATTTACAGTGAAACCCCCAATAACGAATACATCGGAAGAATTTATCAAATGTCGTCTTGACAATTTTTCAATGGTTTTTTTTTACTATATTACGTAAATTTAAGTATTTGCGAAAATAAATAAATAGCCATGAATATGCAGCAACAGTTTTAAAGAGTTCCATATAATCATTTAATTAAAAAACTAAATATCTGCAACATTCCACTATCAGAAAGTTAAGAATACGACATTTGATGAATTCTTTCGATGTATTCGTTATTAAGGGTTTCACTGTATGTGAGAAGAGACGTTGTGTGAATATTTACATTACAATTTACAAACGGTTAAATTTAAAACGAATAGCTGCATAAACAGTGAAACTCATGACACTGTGGAATATGAAGACGACATTCAAGTAATTTTGTATATGTTGTTATAAAGCAAATAACTTTACGAGTAGCGTAATAATCAACTTATTAAGCCTAAGCCATTTTGCACAATTTTAGTTTTTAGACTGAAAGAGAATAACAAAAGTTTAGCGTTACAATATGTATAGTGTGTTTATACTTATAGTCGCCTGCAAACTATATGTAATGAAAATAATGAAATATATAATATATAATATATAATGAAAATGTATTTTGCCCCTTCGGACAAAATAAGTTATCCAAAATTTTTGTCGTTAAGCATGGAGGAGACCATCTAATGTCAGGTTTTGGACGATTTTGTTAACTTTATCGTATCGTATTGCATTTAAATATCTTATATGCGGTAACAGTTTTATTAAAGTATAAACAAGACTATTTTTGGACGATTTTGTTACTTTTATCGTATCGCATTGCATTTTAAATATTTTATATGCTTTATCAGTTTTATTAAAGTATAGACAAGACTATTTTTGGACGATTTTGATCAGAATTAAACACAATTGAGTAGAAAATTTCAAAGAAAATAACATTTCAGTATCTTTACATATTCTTTACCCATCATGTTCAGACTGTGAGTCCTGTGAGACATAAAAAACTGTGGAAAATGAAGACGACTGTCAGACTCCTACTATGAATTTAAGTAGTTCAATTCATTCAATTGTGCAATGCACACAGATCCATTTTACTTAATATCTAGAAAAACAACATTAAATACATGTATAGATTGCTTAAATATCGTCGTTCTTTTCAATATTGTATGGTTCCCACTGTAGAACAATGAAGACGACTTTCGATTTAAATGTTTGATTTCTACCAAGCTTTGAAACAGGATGCAGATGTAAATATCATAGAATCAAAGAGCAGCTGTCAATGAACAGCATCTCTTAGTTTACTTAATAAAAAAAACTTAAATAGGAAAGTCGTCTTTATTGTATTGATATAAAAGCCGACAACTGTAGTTATAAGAGAAGATTAATATATCTTTATTTTTTGTTCTATTTCAGAAAAAATAATGTTATATGTAGGTTTCTGTATTACTTCTTGACACTTTGCTTCTGTTAACAAATCCTTAATGGATGCTTTCTCAACTATTTGCTTTATTATTATAGGTTTGTTTACTATATACAGTTAAACCCTAAATATTAAATACATCGAAAGAATTTATCAAATGTCGTCTTGACACTTTTTCTATTGGTTTTATACTATTTTACGTAAATCTCAGTATTTGCGAAAATAATAAATAGCCATAAATATACGGGAACAGTTTTAAAGAGCTCCATATAATCATTTAATTAAAAAACTAAATATCTGCAACATTCCATTATCAGAAAGTGAAGAATACGGCATTTGATGAATTCTTTTGATGTTTGGCTTATTTAGGGTTTAACTGTTTAACCCAAACCATCAAACAATACAGTGAACTTTACTCCCTTAATTGGATTGTTAGAATCATACAAACTTTTTGCACATTTATTATAATAGGGTTACAGACCTTATTTCTGTAACTAGAAGAGGAAAATATAATACATTTAGAGTTTTTAATTTCTCGTTTTGCTTGTATAGTCTTTAGGAATAAACTTGCAATAGCGACCCAAAACGTCGGGATGGTACTTCAAATGAACGGATCCTTATTTCTTTGCAACCTAATTGTGTACTCTAGATATTCTAAACTTAGATGATGTGATCTAACAGAACTCATAGTTTTAAATATCCAAGGTCTACGACATCGGGTTGCAAAAATATAGGGATGAACAATTGTGAGTTTGAGAAAAGACTCAATTCCTTCACCTTAATATACGTCTAAATAATCACAGTTTAAAGTCTAGTTTGGTTTCCATTTTATGTTGTTTAAAACAATATCTTGAATTTTATATTTTTCGTCCTGTATAGGTTCCGGTTTAGTATCATGTCATATTTCTGTCCTGTCTTGGTTCTGGAGTAGTATCATGTTATATTTACGTTCTCTCTAGATTCCGGAGTTCTATCACATCATATATCCGTCCTGTCTAGGTTCCGGAGTAGTATCATATTACATTTCCGTCCTCTCTAGGTTCCGGAGCAGTATCACGTCATATATCCGTCCTGTCTAGGGTTCCGGTTTAGTATCACATCGTATTTCCGTCCTCTCTAGGTTCCGGTTTAGTATCATATTATATTTCTGTCCTGTTTAGGTTCCGGATTAGTATCATACACAGATGGATACTGCTCCGGGGTCGGAGCTAACCCAGGGTTCAAGTCTGCTCCAACCGTCCAACAGGTTTGTTTGCATCAATCTTTTTAAGACAGGATCACAGGAAAAAAGTTTCTGCGGAAAAAGTTCTAATTTTCAGAAGTTCGAAGAGAAAATTTTTATTAGCAATAAAGAACTTGGTTTCATGTGACCTTTAATTTTGAAGATTGTCTCTTCACAGAACCATTTAAGAGTGTTAATATGTAGGACTTAATTTCCAAAAACTTTATTTAAGAGAAAAATGACGGGTTTATAATTTTTTAAAAAATATCTCCACGAATTCCATTTTTATCTTTTATAACCTTTATTTAAACATGGGATATGGTTACAAAGATATATTGGGGTAAAGAAAAGAAAAGTGATAATTAGGATTGCACCATAGATGAAGTAGAAGCTTAGAAAAAAAACTTACCAAACATTGAAATTCTTAATTGGGAGAGATAATCATAAATGGGTGTAATTTTTGTATTATCCAGGGTGTCCCAAGAAACATGACAGTTGGTGAATGGTTTAAAGGGAGTGTTTTCTCCCATAATATGTCAAGTTGTTTGTTGCTAAAGAGAACAATAATAAATATTTTATGGCATCCATATAATAGTTAAATTAATTTCTAAGTAAAATGTTTTTGAGTAAAGTTTTTTTAAACTAAATAAACTGCAATAATTGATTAATATTTGATACAGAATATGGAAGATGACATTCAATACTATTCACCAACTGTCATGTTTCGTGGGACACCCTGCACCATTTGTATTATCTCCAAGCTATAATTTCAAGATGCGCATTCTAAAATTAGGCTTGTATATGTTTTTAAAATTATGAAAACATTTAAATTTTTCTGCTTTTTCTTAAAAATTCAAATTTAGAGCTAACGATACAATAAAATGTGGAACACCCAGCACCCTGTATATGAGAACATAAATAACGTTTATTTTTTCGTCATTGATTTATGCTCTGTTTATCAGGTTAGTATGACCAGCGTACTAGTGAGCTGGGAGGGAAGGGTGTCAAGAATTGACTGCGCTGATCAGTTTCTTGTTAAATCCTGGGTTCTCAATAATCCAAACTATTATCAGGTAAGACGACATTCAATCAGATCTTGATTATTGATCATTATGATTTCTAGGATTTTAAGCATAATTTGATTTTTCAGATCTCTGATCTTTTACCTACGGATCAATTCAGCTATAAAGTTGAGGACCTTGTTCCAAATATGGAGTATGCTTTCCAGGTAGTGAAAATATAAAGATTTTTATTTTTATACGGTGAGACTCATAAAACTGCGGAGTACGGAAGCGTGAAGACGATTGCTAGACCCAAGTTATGAATTTGAAATTTTGTAACGCTTGACAGTTTGTAAATTTGGGCTTTTTGTTATCTTAAGTGTTTTGTTTTTGGGCTATTTGTAATTTTGGGCGATGTGTAATTATGGCTGTTTTGTTATTGGACATTTTTTTTGGCATTTTGTATTCACTCCGTCCAAAGAGCATGAAAAACAGCAATTGTTCAAACTCATTCCATTGAGTGTTTCCCAGCTATAAACCTAAACCTACACACACACATATAAGCACAGAGTTACCTACAAAAGATAAGACTTCAGAGACAAATGTACGGAATAATTTAACATAGAAATCGTCATTCTTTAAGAGTTTCAATTCAAATCGTCTTTACAGTCTCATCCTTTGATAGTAACCCTGTATGTTTATCGCTAAATTGCAATAATATGTAAAATTTCCTTTCTAGGCTGTTGCAAGAGAGGATAAAGGATTGCTTGGAAAGGACTGGAACAAATCACCAGTATCAATCTTCTCAACATCGTCAAAAAACCCAACAATAAAACCGTTTGTATTTTTTAAAAACATTAAACCAACCCTGAGTCGTGGTGAGAACCCAGTCCCTCTCACCCCTGGTTTAAAGACTGGTGGAGAAAGAAATGATATCCCAGAAACCGATACAACGGAACAGGAAGAGTTAAATCTTCTCCCGATCTTCTTTCTTTCTTCTGCTCTGGTCATCATCATTCTTTTAGGAAACTCAAGCAATTTAATTTGTTATTTTTCAAAGTTCAGAAAGATTTTAAGTGTCTCCATATTTTAATATTCGCCATTTCGAAATTGCGATAGCTGAGTTTAGTTAGTGGAGGATTGTATAACATCGGGAAGTTGTCTACCAGACGGAGAAGAAAATCCGGAAAGGCAGAAAAAAGGTTTTTATCCATTTTCTGGGTTGTACACTGTTCTGCACTGTATACCTATTTTGCAAATTAAATTAAATTAAAATATACTTTTTCAGTGACTCATCCACCAGCGATTCTTTAGAGTTGGATTCAGTAGATGAAAATACAGTCAGCTGGAGACAATCCAGGTAAAACACTCATCAGATGTCGTCTTCATTTAGAATTTTTACCTTTTCAAGAAGTAAAAACAAAATATATTAATAGAACATGTTCCTGCATCCAAAAGTCGTGCAAAAATAATTAGTTTAAATTTTTTATACAGTCGTCGTCGTAAATATCAATACAATAATGACGAATTTCTATTTAAATTGTGATTTCTACTAAGTTTTCAAACACATTTAAACATTTACACATAGTTGTCAATGAACAACTACTCTTTGTTTAATTGTAAACTTGTATTTGTTTGTTTAAAAATAATTGTTAAGGACCAAATTGTTGTTAATAAAAACTTGTCTTTATTGTATTGTTATAATCGCCGACCACTGTAATACAGTAATAACCTCTTTTTTGTAGGAAGGATTTAGTACTCTACCGAAGTATGAAGGATGTTAACTCTGAAAAATTGAGCAGAGGAACACAAACTCCTAGGTCGTGTAGTTGCTCTAGACCCCCCCATAAGACGCCTCCGAAGGCAAGTCAATTCTCTTATTGATATTTCAGAAAAAAACAGTAAAATGAGAAACTCTTTATATTCAGTAATTACCTTATTGATACACACTTTTTCCCCGACAAAAAAAGACAATCCTGTAAATGGATTTTTTTTAAACGTTTTTTAAACAGGGTGTCCTACGAAACATAACAGTTTGTGAAAATTTTCAAATTTCTTCTTCCATATTTTTTAAGTTGTTTGAACCCCAAGAGAATAATAAAAATATAAAAATTTTCATGCCAGCCATATTATAGTAAAATTGATTTCAAAGTAAAATATATTTGTGTAAAATGTTTTTTAAACTAAATAAACTACACAAAGTCTATAATATCTAATACATTATATGGAAGAAGACATTTAAAACTTTTCACAGACTGTCATGTCTCGTGGGACACCCTGTATTTTTATTTTAAAATCTGGAACATTATAAACTAGTGAAATGCACTTTGTATACGAACAATGTCTTCGTTAAAAATTAATGGTTCTCAAAATAAAATCCAGTACGTACAAACGTTCTTCTATTCCAAATTAGATATTAGATAAGTCGCGTGATACCAACTTAAGATCTATAATTTCTATATAACTTTTTATATTGGGAACCTTTAAATGATGGATGTCGGGATGATCCACTGTTTTTCTAATCTCCAGATTAAATAATGCTTGTTTTTCTCTTCTTCTTAATCTCCAGATTAATTAACCGGTCGGGATTAAGGATAAGTCTGTAGAGTTGAAAACTTTAGAATTGGATACCCTTAATCCCGATCACTTAATCTGAATATCCATTGTGGACACTTATGATTTTCTTAATCCTCTCTGTTGATACACTCTGGTTGGTAGAATTGTAGGCACTTTACTCGATGAAGATTATGATAATCTAAAAATTAACAAAAAGAGGAGATCATGCATTGATCTCGATATCCACAATTCTAAAGTTTTCAGTTCAGCTCAGATATGATTGGGTGACTTTTGAATCTTTGATTTGATATAGAATTAGAATTCCAATTTTATATAAAACAAATTAAACCTCTGTTTGCAATAAACACAAAAATATATAGAATCAAGATTTAGAAAGAAAAGCAATTTCGATTTATACAAGGAAAATTACAATATTCTTCCAAGAAAACTTTGCTTAAGTTTTGTTTTAAAACTTGTTAGGGAGCTTAGAGATTTATTTTCCAATGGAATAGAGCTCCAGTTGTTCTTGGAAGAAAGCCCGTAGGAAAACTTTCTAGATATCTATTGTTAACTAATTATAATTCTAATTGACTTTTAAATCTTTGATTTTACATAGATTTAAAATTAGAATTCCAATTTTTTATAAAACAAATTAAACCTCTGTTTGCGATAAATGTAAAAATATTTTTTAATTACATTCTGCACGCCAAGATTCTCTAATAAATATATGCTGAGAGTCCTTTATTCCATCCTATTTTAATACAAAATTCATTAGTTTTCCAACCTTGTAAATTCAAATAATAACAAAATAAATTAGAAAAGACTTCACTTCAAATATATTTCAGCTTTTTGCAAGTTGTTCTTATACCCAATTCCCACCACCTAGCCTCCACCACCTCCGAATTGTAAAGGATACAAGATTTCAGATTCTATGGAATAAAATCTATCTTGAACAGTTTTCGGCTGTTACAGTATACAGTAAGAGTGTGTCCTAGTATTACTAGCAGAGAAGTATTCTACAGGGAATACTATAAGACACGTTTTTTAAATGGCTGCCGCAAATAATAAATTGTAAAAAAAAATTTCAAGATGAGAAAATAAAAATTTCGAACAATTTACAGAAATTAAAAATATTGAAATTTGACCGAGTAGATAAAAACCAACTTTTTCAGTACTTACAAATGAAATTTATCCAGAGAAAAAACGATTTTTGACAATAAACTTTCCATATTTTTCAATTCTCTAAATTGTTTAGAACTCCAATTTCAAGCTGGTTCCATAAATACCCTTTTTAATAAGATTTTCAAATTTTTAATTTTTACTGGAACTACTGATTTTACCATTAAATCCCATTTGAGGGGCCCATTTTGAATTTTGGGAAAGATGTCTTTTTTAAAAATTGCCCTAGAATTCAAAGTGGAATATTATTTTGCTTCTGTAAAATGGATTCAGAAAAATGTATCATCCCTTAAGAATAATTAAACTTTAAACAAAAACATGTTTAATTTCTTTATTTGAAAAGAAATTAAGTCCATCAATTTCCGTCCTCGTTACTGCTGCACAATAACGTAATAAAAAACTGTTAACCAACTTGGCAACGGCCTTAACTGGTATCTTATTTGTTTCGGACGTTTATCTCCTTAACTAGGTATATAATATGGCGCATGTAAATATTTAATGGATTAATTTTTGCTTTTATGAAAAAAGCTTTATAATTCTCATAACATCATAAACTAATTTCATTTTCCGCAAAAGGCATGAAATAAGATTGGAAATTATTATTTCTTTCTTTCTTTAGAACCAATGTGATTAAATATCTGATGAAAACTTGATGAAAAAAGGCGAGGAACGAAAAAGTAATTATTTACAAAATTGGATAATCCAAGTTTAATTTTCCACCCGGTCTCAATGAAAGAGACATGATCGAAGAGAAATATTAAGAAATAGGAATCAAACTAATATTTTTATTCATAAATTTAATAAGAAATAACATGATTATAACACTAACAGGAGTTCTTCACCGGTCTTGCATAGTTTATCATTGATCAAATACTGTATTGTATAATCTCGAGGGGGAAATACTTGAATCGTGGATATCGAGATCAAACATTGATATCGATCTTTTTTAATCTAATTTAATCTTTAAGTTCGGAGAACGAACAGCCAATCAGAAGCCGAGGAACTTTGTATTCAACGAATGAGAAAACAAAATAGTATAATAAGGATTTCCAAAATCAAGAATCGAGCAGATTCACCACACAAACAATGGATATCGAGATCAAGCGATCGGGATTATGGGTATCCGCTGTGGGCACTTTTAATTAAAGGATCAAAAAACTCTACCTTGCCATATTTTTATTTTAGTTATCCCGCCCCTGATCAAAGCTTCCTTCAACCCATGCATATGACTGGGTACAAAAACTACGCAGGATATCGAATAAAGATTAAATTAGTCTGCAGATTAACAAAAGATCGTAACCGAGCTGAAAACTTTAAAATGGTGGATATCGAGATAAATTCTTGATCTCCTCTTTTTCTTAATCTCAAGATTAAATAATACTTGTTCTCCTCTTCTTATTAATCTCCAGATTAATTAACCGATCGAGATTCAAGATATCCAATTCTAAAGTTTTTAGCTCAGAGCATTGATCTTGAAATCCACAATACAAGAATTCCCAGCTCTGGATATTCTTCTGTACCATAGAAAGATATCTAGAGACCATGTTCCAAATCCTCGAAGCGTATTTATAAAGCCTATTATAATTTGAATGTAAGAAGATTTGGAGTTCCTTTGTGTCAAGGATGAAAATCTGGACAAATTCTATTTCTGGATATTGAAAAAAATCATACATTCTTAAAATTTTGTGCTTTATCCAGATATCAAATCATGTCTTTTTTCGCTATTTAAGAAAATTCGGGAATGAAATCTAGTCCCGTCTATTCTCGATCAGAGGAGGATATCTCATAATCCTCCTCCTCGAAGGATTGCCTGAGCCAGGTTCTGACCAACTCCACCGCCTCCTTCCTGTACTCCTCCCCCTCCCTCCTCAGTATTACCAGCAAGGTTTCCTTTTCAACAGGCATAATCTCCTTCAGGTATTTTGAGCTGTAGTTCCTGGACTGCCCTTTAGAGTTTACAAACAGAACCTTCTCCACAGGATTCTGTCTACCTAGACCAGAGGTAATCCGTTTCAAGGAGAGGGTCAGATCTTCAGGAGATAATGAACCGTTTGCTCTCAATACAAACTCATTCAAGGAGACCTGATGCTCATTAAACTTCTGGGAGATATGACTCCCACTTCGTCCAACCAAACCTTAAATTAACACAAAATTAAATCTTATTTAAATTTAATTTTAATTTTTAATTAATTTTAATTCTATTTACACAATAGATTCAGAAAAATAATTTTTACATTCCCTACCTACGACTTTGTAGAGTTTTCTGGTTGATATCCTGTGAATAATTTGCCGCGCTGCTTTCAGAGCATTTGTTCTCGAGTGTCGGATAGTGTTGAACAAGAATTCATCTGTCAGCTGGGAGAACACAAACATATCATTGCAAGCTTCAGATAAAGGGACAAATTTACCTAAATATATAAATTCATTTATTTGATGTTTTCATTGTTAAAGGGTAGTGAACATTCTTGTTTGATTGATTCACAAAAGTACCCTTTAATCTTCGCATAAGTAAAAGCTATGCAGAAATCCTCATTTCATAATTTAAAATTGATATTTTTATTTAGCGGTTTTTCTATTTATGCAGCAGAGAAAAATAAGAAAGTTGTCAGAATTTAACACTTTTCCAGTTCGGAAAACGACGATATCTTCCTTATTGTTGCTCAGAGGTTACTGTTGTGAATCAGGTATCTGATTCCTTAAACTGTGGAATTTGATGATCATGATCTTTAATAAAAACGACCATTTATTACAGAAAATAGTTAACAAGGAACCATTAGAAACCAGGGATCAGAACAATGTAATAATAATCTACAGGGTGTCCCACATCATATTAGATCGTTTATAGCTCCAAATTTGAGATTTTTCGGACTAATCAAAAAGTTAAAAACGAAAGAATAGTTTTAAAAAATGAATAATAAATATTTTCCGAGTATTAGCTGCGTACTTTGGAGTTAAAGCTTGAAGATAATCTAATATGATATGGGACGCTCTGTATCATCGATCAGACAATCATCCGGATAATTGAAAAATTAGTATTATTATCATCAATATTATTATTATAATCATCATAACTAAATGGTAACCTTCTCTATCTACGCAGATCTCCACATGTCTATCAGCACTAAGAAGAATATCAATATACATTCGATCAATCTTCTTTACAACTCTGTGCTGGTATCCGTGCTCATGCAGTCGGGTTCTATCCTCAAACAATTTCTAAACACAAGGTTACAAAAATAATAGATAGTTTTTAAATAGAAGATTACAACGAATATCCCAGATAGAAGGTTCTAATTTTTAAACACAAAATTGTAAAAAATATAGATGAAGTTTATCGGTTCTAAACACATGATTACAAAAAATATGTCAAATAGAAGAGTTTCGTCTCAAAACACAAGATTGCAAAGAATATATCAGAAATAAGTCTCTCCTTTCAAAACACAAGATTAGAAAGAATATATTAGAAAGAAGTGTCTCGTTTCAAAACACAAGCTTACAAAGAATATATCAGAAAGAAGTGTCTCGTTTCAAAACACAAGATTACAAAGAATATATCAGATAAAAGAGTTTCGTCTCAAAACACAAGATTAGAAAGAATATATCAGAAAGAAGTGTCTATGTTCAAAACACAAGATTACAAAGTATAAATCAGGTAGAAAAGTTACGTTTCTTAACACAAGATTACAAAGAATATGTCAGATAGAGGTGTCTAGTTTCAAAACACAAGATTGCAAAGAATATATCAGAAAGAAGTGTCTCGTTTCTTAACACAAGATTACAACGAGTAAGTCAGATAGGGGTGTCTAGTTACAAAACACAAGATTACAACAAACATATACAAGATAGAAATTTCTAGTTTTTAAACACAAGTATCTAAAGAATATGCCAGATAGAAATTTCTTCTTTATCAAAAAAAATTAGTATTTTATTCGTTGAAAGTTTATATTTTAAAGCGTTTTGCTGAGAATAATTCACAATATTGTGTTTTACAGCTATTATAGAAAACTTTCATCATCCCTCCCTCATTCCGATAAAACCACTAGCCAGACCCATTACAGATATATTTGTACATTAGCACGTACGACAAAACCATAGGTAATAATAACAAGAAACAAAATATTTTTTAAAACGCCGTGACAACCCTTTTGTAACCTTTATAACAGAATAGCACAATCCACTAGACAGATGATAAAACAGTGTAATGTTACATATTACTGGTACAACTTTGTGACCTCTAAAACTTCTCTATTTTTGATATTAAACATAATTATAAAAACAGCCAATTTATTGGTTCATAGTTCTTCAATAAAAGGAATTGTAAATTACATGTTATATAGAAATTTTACATGTTTTAATAGATTTAGGTTGACGTGATTAGTCAGACAATGATATCCCAAAAGATATCAGCTATAAACATATTATATATAGTATAAACTACTTATAATACATTCTATAAGTCAAGAATATTTCATTATCCTGATCCTTTCACTGCAGTATTAACGTTAAGGATTCTTAAACTTGTAATTAATAGATATAAGTCTCGGATTTGATATTTGTTCAAAATCTCCAAAATTCTTAGAAAATTCATTTTAGAATATTATTTGATTTACTCAAAGACGCCCGTTTACATTTTTTTGTAAGTTTTTTAGGTTTGTACATTTTGTTTTAAGTTTGTTAGGTTTGTACATTTTTGTAAGTTTGTTAGGTTTGTACATTTTAAAGATTGTTATGTTTGTAAATTTTAAAGTTTGTTATGTTTCTACATTTTAAAGTTTGTTAGGTTAGTACATTTTGTTGTTAGATTGTAAAGCTATGTCTCCATCTTTTGATAAATTTAATCTAATATGACTAAGTCCAGTACTTTTATGTAAAATTTACAACTATTGCACAAGATTAGATTCTGGAAATTTTGTATTAATAATAATATGACATTTGATCTATTTCTATTAGATCAAAAATGTTAATTGACAATTTCTCCAGAGAAAGATTTTTGTCAATCTTGATATCAGATATTGATATCCTTTGTAGGCACTTTTAAAGTTGAGGATTAAGACTTGATTTGCCCCTTTATGGTATTAACACGGGATATCGAGGAGTAATTAAATCAATTTGAAGATCTGTAGAAGATGAAGATCAGAGTTTGATCTCAAAATTCAAATACAAAAAATCTGAGTTCAGGTCGTTATTTAAGGTTAGAGATGTTCTTTAAAATTATTTGTGAATATGGAATATTTATGTTTTCACATTGATATATTTGGAGACTAATATTTATAAAAATTTACATGTTTTATTATTATATTGTACACTATAGTTTATGTATAGTTTACTATATATGTATACTAATTGTACTAAATTGTATGCGAAATAAATCTATACAAATAAATGTCAAAAGTAAAAGTACAAGAATAAAGTATCCTACCTCAACACTTCGGGCCTCCTTATCTGCCAAGGCGAGCCTGGTTTTCCCGTCGACCTCCACCAGGCGAGACATGCAGATAAACCTCTTGTAATCGAAGGTGAGCCCAATGTTCATCGCCATGTTGTCCCTGAGAAAGTAATCCCACTTGTCCACGTCAATGCTGGATATCTTGTTTGCGACGATCTCGTAGAGGAAATGTTTCTCTGGTCCTCGGCCCTTGAATACTCCGTCAGAGCCTGGGAGGGGGCCGTAAATCAACTCCTTGATGAAGATAAGATCCAAGTTAGTGAAATCATAGGCCATGAATATAGGCCAAAGATTGTTCTCCTAGATAAAAAAGATTTCAAATGCAATTTAAAATTTAAATACTTTATTATACAATTGTAGTGTTAACTGTTGTTAATCGTTTTGAATAGTTTTTTGAAAACTTGAAATTTAAAGGGACCGTTCACTCATTTGGGTAAATTCATGGTAAACTAATTAGCCTATTAGTTGTTCATTGGTATTGGTCTTACTTTTCAAAGATATCTATGAGCGGAGAAAAAGCCGATTTATCGTTTAGAATTCCAGCGGAAAGGTGTGATACCTTTGAATGGACACTATTTAAATGTTTTTTTTTTCAGTAACAGCCCAATAAAATCTAAAATTATCATATGTCAATGAAATCATGTGTCAGCTATTATATAATAAAATATAAAAACTATATAAAGTGGAAGTAGCCGAAGCCGTGAAGCCCCAACTACCATGGCTTGTATATACAGCCTGAATTTGTTTTAAAATTTTTTTTCTTCTGAAATTAACCTTGAAATATATTCTGTATATTCACCCTTATTCATATTCATCCATGAAATATATTCTCTATATCAAATAGAAGAGATATCCAAAAGAGAGGATAACACAAAAAATCAAAAGTGTCCATAATAAATATCAAGATTAAGCGAAGAGTTTTAAGCTCAGATCGAATTATCAAATATATAGTTTACCTGAATGAGAAAGTCAAGCATATCAATACTGCTCTGTTCATGGTGCCACGTATTATCTAATAAAATTTACTTATAAACAGAGTTTAATCGGCATCTGCATTTACACTCAGCTAACACATTTACAATACATGCAAATATTTATGTATATTTGTAATAAAAACCCTATTCCATTTATATCTTTGTAACCCGTAAATATACGTTATTTAGTTCATTGACCCTAGTTGCGGTCAAAATATTTACCTGTCCCTTTTTATATTTACATATATACAGTTCAACACAGACACTTTTTATTTACGGATCGTATATACCATGTAAGGTAGAGAATACAGAGTTTGAGGAGTGGTATCAGTATTGATACCAACTTGAGGATACGGTTAGTGCTGTATCAGGATTTAATACTTATTTGAATATAGAGAATGTTGTACGGGAGAATACAGAGGGTTATATCTGGATTGATACATATTAGAGAATACTGGAGTTATACCTGGGGTTTGTGCATTTAGGATTATAAAGACTAAGTGAGAGTTTAGGCATTTTCTACACATATATACATATGAGCGAAGAGCTTTCTTATATAGAAAATAAACGAGAGTTAAAAATTGCCTTTTGCCTGCAAGAAATTTTTTTTTCTTCATTATTTCTTTCAATTTGATTTTCTAATATTTTGAAATTAATTGTATAAATAACCCCTAGATAATGAAAATGTCTTGAGATTTGAATCAGCTAATTTTAAAATGTCCTGTAAATATTCAATAATACACATTACAATCTACTCTCATGACATTTTTAGTCTTTTTTCTTATCTATTCTAGAGTTTAACGCAAAGTGATTAGATGCAGGGTGTTGAAGATGTGGTTTGTGCATACTTGACTGTCGCTTTAAAGGACTGCTGACGAACTGGTTTACGACAAAAAAATATAAAAAATTATAAAAAAAACATCCTTCTAAGGAAAATTCCGATCTTCTTTTATATCATTGTTCTTTTTATTTCAGAACAAACTATCCATGGTCCTCTAACGACACATACAGTAAAACGCAAACCCGATCACTTACTTTCAATTTACTCTCATTGGTCTTACCCCTCTATCCACATGAGTATACCTGGTCTAGCTTCAGATACAAAGTGCTCCCAGAGATGAGAGTAAGGACCGTGCCCTAGATCATGACAGAGACCAGCTAACATCACACATAACTTATCCTGATATAGATACAATATATTTTATTGAAACTTATCCTGATATACATAAAATATATTTTATTGAAACTTATGCTGATATACATAAAATACATTTTATTGAAACTTATCCTGATATATATATATAATATTTTATTGAAACTTATCCTGAAATACATATCATATATTTTATTGGAACTTATCCTGATATATATAAACTATATTTTATTGAAACTTATCCTGATATACATACAATATATTTTATTGGAACTTATCCTGATATACATACAATATATTTTATTGGAACTTATTCTGATATACATAAAATATATTTCATTGCAACTTATCCTGATATACATAAAATATATTTTATTGGAACTTTTCCTGATATACATATATTATATTTTATTGGAACTTACTCTGATATACATACATTATATTTTATTGGAACTTATCCTATATATATATATATATATATACTATTTTATTGAAACTTATCCTGATATATATTTATAATATA
>NW_019396037.1:375834-380265 GCF_000591075.1 Eurytemora carolleeae
TGGGGGTGTAAATTTATAAGAAAAGATACAACCTTGGTCAAATTTGTGTGTTGAAAATTCCTTGGGATCAAGCAGTTTCCCCTATCTTGTACAGAGTCCAACGGATCAAATTAATTCCTTATGGAGTATGGACGGATCAAGCGCTTGATATAAGTCACTAATACATCAAATTTAAAGTTCAATGTTTTGACCTCTCTGGATATAAATATTAATCATTTGTATTACCGTTATTTTAAATAAACTTTTTATGACATTATTAAGGCAAATTTATTATTTAAAAACGGGGGGAAAAGGTAGAATAGCGTCCCTAACTGTTTACCTGGTATTTTTAGCACTAGGATAAACGTAGAATGCCGTCCCTAACTGTTTACCTGGTATTTTTAGCACTAGGATAAACGTAGAATGCAGTTCCCAACTGTTAACCTGGTATGTTTAGCACTAGGATAAACGTAGACTGCCGTCACTATCTGTTTACCTGGTATTTTTAGCACTAAGATATGCGTAGAATAGCGCCCCTAACTGTTTATCTGGTATGTTTAGCAGTAGGATACACCTAGAATGCTGTCCCTAACTGTTTACCTGGTATGTTTAGCACTAGGATATCCGTAGAATGGATAAGAGTAGAATAGTGTCCCTAATTGTTTACCTGGTATGTTTAGCAATAGGATAACTGTGAAATGGATAAGCGTAAAAAAGTGTCCTTAACTGCTTACCAGGTTTGTTTAGCCACTAGGAAAGTCGTTAAATGGATAAGGGTAGAATAGTGTCCCTAACTGTTTACTTGATAAGTTTAGCACTATGATAACCGTAGCTTGCAGTTCCCAACTGTTTACCTGGTATATTAGCACTAGGATAATCGTAGAATAGAATTCCTAACTCTCCTAACTGGTTACCTGGTATATGTTTAGCACTAAAATAAACGTAGAATAGAGTCCCTAGTTGTTTATCTGGTATGCTTAGCAGTAGGATACACGTAGAATAGCATCCCTGGATACACGTAGAATAGCGTCCCCAGCTGTTAACCTGGTATATGCATAGCACTAAAATAAACGTAGAATAGCGTCCCTAACTGTTTATCTGGTACCTTTAGCAGTAGGATACACGTAGAATAGCGTCCCTGGATACACGTATGAATAGCGCACCTAACTGTTTACCTGGTATATGTTAAACACTAAAATAAACGTAGAATAGAGTCCCCATGGATAGACGTAGAATAGGGTCCCTAACTGTTTATCTGGTATTTTTAGCACTAGGATACACATAGAATGCAGTTCCAAACTGTTTACCTTGTATGTTTAGCACTAGGATACACATAGAATGTAGTCCCCAACTGTTTAATACCACGAAGACGATCGAACTGTGGGGTATCTATAACTGCACGGCATATTCCAGGAATCTAAATAAATTCGTAAAGAAATGTAAAATAAAATAAATGGTTTAGATTTTACTCTCCCTAGGGTATTTATTGCAGGGTTTCATTAATATCCTAGCTACATAAAGTGTCAATCTACCGCCGCAAATTATTTGAAGATCAAACGACAATCTTGCAAGTGTCTATCAATTGACAACTGGTAAAAGTTTAGCTTGCATTGAAAATTTCCCAAAGACATTTTGCATTTGGTTGTAACCTTCTCAGATGAAACTTGATACACTGTCTTAGAGCTTGGATTCATAACTTTTCCTCTTAATATATTCAATAATCAATATGTATAATACAAGGCGTTTCCTGCCAATCCTCTATTTACTGTTTAATACCACGAAGACGATCGAACTGCGGGGTATCTATAACTGCGCGACATATTCCCGGAATCTAAATAAACTTATAAAGAAATATAAAATAAATGGTCTAGATTTTCCACACCCTAGGGTAGTTATTGCAGGGTTTCATTAATATCCTAGCTACATAAAGTGTCACACGACCGCCGCAAATTATTTGAAGATCAAACGACGATCTTGCAAGCGTCTTTAATTTGACAACTGGTAAAAGTTTAGCTTGCAGTGAAAATCTCCCGAAGACATTTTGCATTTTACTAAATAAATAATTTCTTTGTAAACCTTCTCAGATGAAACTTGATACTTATTGTCTTAGCGCTTGGATTCATAACCTTTCCTCTTAGTGTATTCAATATTCAATATGTATAATACTAGGATTTTAGGGCACTTCGTGCACATCTTCTATTTAAACTTTTAATTACAGTAAAACAATAACAAATAAAATTCGCGGATTTACTTTTATTTTTTCGCGCATTTTTAAACAGACAGACAAAGCAAAGTATATATCTAGATTATCTTTTACATTATAATTAAATTACGAAATATGCCTTGATTTGAAAATGGACAAAAATATCTATATGGGACCAATATATCTTCTTCTATACAATAAAGCTTTTGCTCATTTATATATATCACGTAAGCTATAGCTGGCCAAACGGCTGGACCAAATTGGCAGAACTTTTTTGAGGAAACGCATGGGTACCATGGGCTAAAAAATATTTTATATACCTTGATATGTCCGTGAATACCGTCGTTAATGAACATATTCTTGTCCCCATATCCATCAGACATCTGGAGCAATCTCTGCCAATCCTTAGCCCTGGGACTCTCAGTGCTCACAGGGACACCGTCTACAATATATATAGGTTATATCTAGTACATATAGTACATACAATACATAGCAGTTCATTCAGAGGCGTACACAGGGGAGTAGGGATGGGGAGGGAAGAGGGTTAAATAAGTTTTTAGATGGGCTAATACTAGAACTTTTAGTTAAATGGGATTTTTAATGTCGTCTTTCAAGAATTAAACCCATGTATTTCAGCTTCTATTTTTTGCATTTAAAATAATGTCATTATTTGGCGTAAAACATAAGGAAATTTGTTTTAAAGACCAAAATATAGTAGCCCGGGCATTAACTCACGTCTGGCGTTATTTAAAGTCACACCGCGAATTAAACATATTTATCTTTCACTTTTTAAATTTTCATAAATGATAGGATTTTGTTAATAAAACACATATCACACCTTTATCACGCTTCATTAGTGTCTGAAAAAAAACTTATTATGATTATGATTGCAAATAAATAAATGGACATTGGACAAGTACATACGTCACAAACAGGGTGCTGGGTGGTAAATATTTCCAGACCCTCTTTAAGAAATATTTAATGCAGAATCGCGATCCATTCTATATAAGTGTAAGGCCGGGGCTAGGAACGATTATATTAAAGCAAACTTAATTGGGCCATGTCCTGGAAACGTTTTATGGACAGCTCTGATCACAGGGGGGCCTGGGGGGGGGGGTCCAAAAATCGTTCTCTATGAATATACCCCATTTACTTGGGAGAAAATCTGCCAAACTATAGCACTCTCCAGCAAATTTCCCTCGAAATTGGGTCTAATGAGTTAATTTTATAAATGTTTGCGTAAGGTTAAAAAATAACTTGAGTCAACAATAGTGAGGTTTCTCGGCCGACCAAGAGAAAGTTAAAATATCGATTTTTAATGGGAAGAAAGTATTCTACAAGAAGAAGGAGTTTAAAGTACAAAACTAAACTCTGCGCGGGCGCCTGCACTTGTAATAATTTTCACTGCAAAAATTAAATTTAAAAAATTAATTTTGTACACTTATACGCTATGATGACTATGACGGTGTAAGTTTAAGTATGACTATAATGACGTGAGTAATAATTATGTCAATTCTGTGATCTGTCAATAAACAGTAAACACACCGTACACAATATTCACAGCTGATTAAGTACACCCGACTGAATATTATGTGTCCTCCGAAACTAACCTCCTCCCCTCCCCCTGTCCTTGCCTAATACCTGGCTAGTGCCTACGTACCGACACACAGATTTTTAATAAGAAAGCAAGCATTATCTTTTCGTGAGGGGGAGCCGGAACGGTGGGAGGGGGAGACAATTTCACAGCTTTAAAATTAGATAATAACAGTTAATTAATATAATTTATAAAACAAACAGCAAAATACAGGGATTCCAATTGGTTTTATACGGAACCAGATGCTATATCGTTCTGGACTAAAATTCTATTTTCCCGCCAGGAATATTTTATTTTCCCGCCAGGAATATTACAGTACAAATGGATCTACAGTGCGATTGATCTGGAATACTTAAAATATTTGTTTAAACGAACTATTTTTTTTCTGTATAATCAATTAGTGCAATTGAACTTCCGTGCAAACGAACATATTTCCAACAAAAAATTTGTTCGAACGGAATAATTTTTTCTGTAAATATTATAGTTTGAACATTACCCAGCAAGGAAATTCCACAGTTTTAAAATAAGATATTTACAGTTAATTTTAAAATATTTTAAAATATTTTAAAAAACAAACAAATAACAATTGGGTTTTTTTGAAAGAAGAGGGCATGGGGCACGTTTACAGAAATTTGTCCAGGGAGCTGGGGGGGGG
>NW_019396037.1:380854-383252 GCF_000591075.1 Eurytemora carolleeae
TCAAGATTATTAAGAATTAAATTTTATAAAGATAAGACATTTCTCTTTAATATAGTGAAATTAACATGTATACATTTTTATAAATATATATAATATATAACAATGATTTTTTACAGAATATATGTTAATAGTTAATGTAATTAGTGTATATATCATGGTGTCCACTATAATATAGAGAATCTCACTCATCAGTTTAAAATTTACGCTGGGTGATTGGATTTTGGCTGAGGACAAATTTCATGAGAAACACTAGCTCCCAGGACCAAAAAGCAGTCTCTGTGCGTGTATAAAAATATTATTTTCTGGTATAAGGCCCTTAATTTTTCAGGGGAAAATATTAATTATAATTGGTATGGTAGTTTTTGATGTAGAACCTACCAAAAAGCATTTTCATCCACTCCTCTTTCCTGTCCTTATTCTTCTCTATAATGAAAATTGAATATATACTTTGCTTGTCTGTTAGTTTGTTTGTATCCAATAAACGTAAAAACGATTGAACCGATCGGGCCTAAATTTTTGTGGGACCTAACATGACCCCAGGGCAGGTGTCTATGTATTATTGAATTTTCAAAAATTTGCTTCTAACAAAATTCGATTTTGGATAATTTTGAAAATCCACAAAATTTTTAATAAAATCCGCGAAATTTTTGTTTTTGTTTTACAATGTATACAAAGAGAAAATGTTAACAAATGAATTAGAAGATGAATATGAAAAGCTAATGATGAATATTCTTCAAAACAATATAACTAAATTCCCAGGGCACAGGAAGCTGATCATCGCGGATTTTTTCATATGGGTGGATTTGCTATTTTATAAGCTGTTTTAAAAGTCTCAATTTATAATGGGAAACCTTCAGGGGATAAATTAAGTCAGGTGAAAGCTGAAAGGTGGTAAAGGGAGCTTTTTATTAAATAGAGTTTATGAATTAACATTCGAAATAAGAAATAAATGAAACTCATGCATATATTTCTGCTTTGCCTTTCAGCCTACGAGGTGGGAGGTAAAGTAAATAAAACAAATTATATTTTTGCAGAATATAAAGATTAAGTTTAGGATGCAACATTGAAACAAAACCACGTTTAAAAAGAGGTACAGGGTTACGAACACCTACCCTCAGAGGATTTCAGAGACGACTGTACAGAATTTATAAAATTCAAGGCAAAAGACTTGATTTAATTTAATTCTTAATGAGTTAAATAATTAAACTTTAAAAAAAATTTTTTAGTACTTTTGCAAAATATTTTCTCCCGACCGTATAAACTGTAGATGATATTCAAACTCATTTTTAGTTAACAAGAATAACAGGGAGAAAATTGAAAAAAAAATGTTGACCTCGGGACATTTTTGTCAGATTTTATAAAATATTCGGTTAAAGGGAAATTCTTGTTAAATTGTTAGGACAGTTTTTGAGAAAGCTGACAATTCGTCATCTTTCCAATAACAAAATAAAAATGAATTTTTAACGAGATTAGCTTACAATGCACGAAATTATAATGTTTTCAGAAAGAAAGCGCTGTTTACAAGATTTAAAGTAAAATACAGCTTTTTTATTTGTTGAAGATTTGGCTATGTGCTCAAAAAAACGAAATTCTCATGATATTCATGGCATGTTTTTGTGTTTAAAAATAATATACACCCAGCAGCTTTAAAATGGACGACATGAGTAAATTAATTAAACATGTGCGCGAAGCGCCTAAAAATTTCTGTTCTCTCAGAATCTTTTCATGTATTTCTTAGTGTCTGTTAGTTGCTGGCTTAGTCATATTTACTGTATATGAAGTCCCTTCTTACAGTCTACAGCAATTTTTTGTAATTCATCCACTAGTATATAGTCACTATATATAGTCACTATATATAGTCACTATATATAGTCCCTTAATTGTAGGTCTGTGCACTGTGCAGTCCTAAGTAGTAATTGTAGTTCCTGGCAGTACTTGACTATATTTTGTATGTCCATAAATCATAAAACTAATAGTTTTTCTGATCGAAGTCCCTCTGTCCTTGTTTGACAGTATAAGGGCCCCTGTTTTCCTCTTATAGTCTGCAAAAGTCCTAATAGTCCGATATAATCCTTATTATATTTCTTGTTATTCTTCAATTAGGTTGTCAGGTTTTGTGTAACCTTTAAAATGACGCATGTAATACTCACACATATATAGGGTTTTTTTGAAACGATAAATTAAAAAGACTGACTTATATAGGGTTTTTTGAAACGATAAATTAAAAAAGACTGACTTTTTTTAAGTCGAAAACGAGAAAATAAATAGAAATTTTATTAGTAATGATGCCCGAAGCGCAAAGGAAAAATGTTGATATTTTTTTCTTAATTGACAAAATTTTATATAAGATGGTCCACAATCATAATCATGCTTGAGCCAAGTGAGGGGGGAGAGGAGG
>NW_019396037.1:383304-385064 GCF_000591075.1 Eurytemora carolleeae
CCCTCCCGTCACCTTTCTCTGGAGTATTAGGACAGGATGAGGACGTATCCATGGAGAGGTCAGAGCTGAAGCTGTAGTCGTTCATCATCTTGAAAATCTAGATCTAGAGAAAAAATGGTTAAGTTAAAATATTCAAAAATTTCATAGACATATTTTAAGTGAGACCCTCCTTAAAAAAAGTTGAATGCCCGATTTAAAGTTGATCGTCCGAGAAAATTTAAGGAAGATAAGTCAGAACTTTTTGTGTTGTGAATCTCAAGAGATAAAGCATTCATCTTCATCTTATGCAGACTTTTTGCGGATTAATTTCAATTCCTTTCCGATATCTCCTGGTCCTCAGAGTCCTCATGTCTTGGCCATAAATAACTTTGATTTAGGAATTAAGTATTGAAATTTGAAAGTGCCCATATTAGATATCGTAATCAAGCGTTGAAGATTAATAATTCTCCGGACAAAAGTTCCGATTTCTGGTTTTATCAATCTAAACTTCGATAATTTTGAATTGTGGTTTTTTTTCAAGGAGATTTCCGGATTATTTTGCAATCATGTGCACCCTGCATAGCTAGAAAGGGGGTGCCGCCATGAGCCCCGCGAGATTGTCTCCAATTCGCAAAACTTGCAGACTAGCCACTCGAACCTCGAAAACCGAGATTCAAGCCCTTCAGAAAGGGCTTTCAGTCGGAAATTCTGGCTCAGTCAGTTGATTTTTAATTTCTTATGGACTTAGTAGATTGAAAAACCAAAAATCATCAAATTACACTTCACAATGCAAAAAATCAGAGCTTATTTAAATCTATTAATTTCAGCTAATAATTGAATTTCAGTAATTTTTTAATATCACTTATTTCTAAAACTGTCGAAAACTATTCCAGTTTACATAAAAAGATAACTTTCTATATACTTTTAATTGGAAGTTTTCTGTTGTATTGCTATTATCTAGCTCGGAGCCCGAGGTCCCTTTGTAAATTCGTGCGGCTTAAAGTCCATTTCGCGGGGCTTCTCGCTGCTCCACCCCCGTCCCTCTGCAGTTCGCACCGTGCACTGCAATTTTCATGAATGATACTTAAAATAGCTTATCACGTTTTTACTTCCTCGTGTACTACACAGTAATTATTATTTTCTTTTTATTCCTATCAGCTGAAATAATATCGATATCATCTTATACCTTGATTATACTAAATACAATATAATGATCTTATATGTTTTCCATTATAACTCCTCCTATTTAAAAACTATCAAAAAAGAAAAAAAAATTTTGAATTCCTTTGTAACAAAATATATTTGATTTTTTCGTAAAATCAAAACGGGAGGAAAACGAGATCTTTTGTCGTATCAGTAATTTCGCATATATTAACTCCTTACAATATACTAGTCTCTTATTTTGTCTGAGAAATGATAATTTAGAGTTTGCAATGCAAGATCAAATGTATAACTGTGGTTGTTTTACAATTAAAACAAAATCTCCGATACATACAGCTGAAAATTTTGTGTTTTGAAAATATGTACACATGTACCGCCTTGTGCTCGGTATGTACGTACTGGATTGTTTACAGCCAATCTTATTTCACTGTAATCAGGGGTAGATGCAAATTAAAACTAGAAGGCAGGGGTCTGTCCTAGTATACGATTTTTGGACCCCCCCCCCTCCTATCAATTTTGTACATGGGTCTGACAGGAAGTGTCTTAACTTATCCTAACCCGTGGCCGCAGCGCTCGGCCCCCTAGCCCATCCTAGCCGCAGCGCTCGGCCCAGAAAGTGT